>NC_025994.2:106797426-106909926 GCF_000442705.2 Elaeis guineensis
GGTGTTGTGTGGTGTTATGCTGGTCTTTGCTTTGGTTCTGTGATATTGCTCGTCTCTGTGTGACAAACTTCCTTTACATAAAGTATGATTAGCGTGATGAAAATTGAAGTGCGGCCTGGCATGTGGATTTCTATCTGTCTCTCTGTGTTCATTGTCACCTTGATTACAGTCCAAGTACCTCTGTGGGGGTGTGGCTTGCCCTCCTTTGTTTCTTCTCATTGGATTAGACGAGCAGACAAGTGAGACGGACTCAGGAGGGAAACATGGAGGAGCATGGATGGCAGAGCATCTCGTCGCCTTCCACTCGAAGGCTCCGCCAAAAAGTTCATTCTTTCTTTTTCCTTTTTTTTTTTTTTTTTTCCTTCTTTTTTCCTTCTTGTCCGACAACTCATACTGCCATTGAAAGGTTGTTCAAATCTAGAGGGAACAAAGTCGACACCGAAGCTTGATCGTAAACTCCGGATTTCATGGTTAGACCCCATATATTGTATCCCGAGCAGTAGATCAGTCTGTTTGGGGGCCTAGGCTCCAGCCCTGAGAGGAGTGGGGCGAATGTAAATTAGATGGGTGGGCGCTGCTCCCTAGCCTCAAAATCAAAATGAAATAACAAAGTTGGGAAGGAGCTAAGGCCTTTTTTTTTCCCTTCTTCTTCTTCTTCTTCTTCTTCTTAAGTTCAATTTCTAGTTGGGACAATCACAAAATTCTATAGTCAAGATTAAGGCTCGTGTGCTGTGAGCTAGCATTCTGAATCAAGCGCGATTGGTTCTCACTCTTATAAGCGTCTCATGGTCACCATATCTCTCCACCTTAGGAAAAGTACGGTGTTTCCGTGTCCTAACTTGAGCCTTCCATGAGTTTTTTTTTTTTTTTAAATTATTGTTAATATAGTTACAGCCGTACGGGTCATGTGATCTTTTTTAGTGATTCTCTGCTAAATCGTTAAGTTTAAAGAATGATAAGCCATGGGTAGACGCGATTACATATAATTTAGTGATGTATAAGATTATTATTTTCGATTATACTTCAAGAAACAAAAACCTTCCATCCTACGCCATTTGATCAATGGTACTCCGACAGATTTTTTATATTCGATTATCGGCCTTCACTAGAATTGCCTTTTATCACCGTACATATTCTTTATTTGTGTTGATGTACTTTCTAGAGTTCTGTGAGTGGCAATCCTCGATCGTGCCATTGAGCCCTATGTGACAGTACAAGGGATCCTACCGATCTCGCATTTGCTTTTTACAAATAATTATCTTCTGCTCTGTTGGGCTATTTTTCAAAATGCTGTGATTCTCTACGGAATTTTGGAGGATTATTATGCAGCTTCTGGCTAGATGGTGAATCTTTTAAAGTCTTCGGTCCACTTCAGTTCGAAGATCAGGGAGCAACATAGGTAGGTGATTTAGGATCTCCTGGGCATCACGAAGTAGGTCGGGGCCCTCCAATATTTGAGGGTTCCTATCATGGGGTGGAGGCTTTGGAGGTCTGATTGCTCGGAGATGAAGGCTACCATCAGGGAGCATCTATAGGGTTGGTAGTCCAGGGCCCTCTCGATGATGACCAAGATTACTTTGGCGAGATCGATCCTCAGTGCCATCCCAGTCTACCTATTGTCCCATACTATTTTGCCGAGGTCTTTCCTTTTGAAGCTCAAGTAGCTCTTTCGAAACTTCTTTGTGGGGTTCACATAATGGATGGGGAGGTATTCATCTCCTGGCATGAGATATTGCATGTCAGCTAGTCAGTGAGGGGGGCTGGGGGTTCATTCTCTTCTAATCAAATGGCAGGTCTTGATTGTAGACATGCAGTGTGCTTATTGACTCGACATGATGGCTTTTGGAGTTTGATGATGTGGGCCAGGTATGGTCATGGGTCTCTAGAGGGAGATACCCACGTCGGCAGGAGGAGTTCCTTTGGAAGGAGATTTGCTCTCGCCCACGTGACATGATAGCTCATATCAGTTGGATGGTGCATGATGGATGGTTGATTGATGTTGTCCGGGATCGATGGATGGTCGATATTATACTTTCTCACCAGCCTATCTTCATCAACATGGAGGTGGGGGACAAAATGCGGGTTCATGACCCGCTTCAGTCGGAGGGGAAGAGGTGGAATGTACAGGTGGTGAATTAGCTTTTTAGTGGTCAGTTGGTGGAGATGATTCTATCCCAGTCAGTTCTCTTACTCTAGGGTCTAGATGTTAAGATTTTACGATTCTTGTATACATCCATGGTGGCAGTTAGGGACCTGTATGACCTCTATAGGAGCGAGCTAATCAGGACTTTAAATGGTGCTTGGATTTGGAGGCTTCGAGTTCTCTCAAGGGTCAATTTGTTTGTCTAGAAGGTCGCCTGGCATTGGCTTCCAACCAAATCTCTGCTGAGAGTGTGTGGGATGGACATTCATTTTGCATGTCCGTCTTGCTAGTCGGAGGAGATGATTGAATGTCCTTTTTTTCTGTTCGAGTGTGGCTCGACTGTGGCAACCGGTAAACCTCTTTCCTGTTCAAACTTCTAAGGACTGGTCTAATCTAATTTTCTTGGAGATTCTACGATGGAGTGGGGAGCTTGAGGATATGAAATTTGCTAGCATTAGAGCGGCCTATATTGCCTACCACATCTAGCTAGCCTGAAATGTTGGTCTATTTGAAGTGAGATGGTAGTCGACTAGGATTGTGTTTGAAAAGACTTTATCTCAGGCAATTGAGATATGGACATATTGCAGTCAGGGTCGACCTTGAGGAGTTGGGACATCTAGAATCTCCTTTCTGGTCTTGCAACACCTTGTAGAATTTATATCACTTGAGAGCCTCCATCCCTAACCTTCTTCAAGATCAATTTTGATGACGGTGTGACTAATGACAGTAGTGAAGCGGACTTCATGATCAGGGGCCTAGACTCTGGATTCATTGCGGTCAGTGGAGTTTGTTTATTCGAGACCTCCGTTTATAGTGTGAAGCTTCGAGCCACATGGGAGGGCATTTTCTTCATGCGCTTGGTTCTGAGAGCTGACCAATTAGTTGTCGAAGGAGACTCAGCCACAGTCGTAAACTAAATCTATGGTCAGAGGGTAGCTTTCTCCAATTCGTTGGTCCGAAATATCTATCGTCTGCTCATGGCATGTGCCTCTATTAATATTAAACATGTCTATCAGGAGACGAACTCCGCGGCCAACTAGATTATGAGTTTTGTAGCTGATCATTCTAGAAGTTATGGCTGGACTGATGTATTTCTTTTATCAATGACATTTTGAGATATCTCTCTTTCTGACTCTATGGATTGTATTTATATTCGTTGTGTAAGGATTTTTCATCTCAGCAAATAAATAAATAAATAAAGGCCTTAGAATTTGTAGGAAATAAAGTTAAATACCTGTTCGCCACACCACGTCAAATTCTCCAGAAAAAATCTAAATGAGATATCTACTAGAAGTTAGTGTCAGGAACAGTATAGATTAAGATATCAAAAAACAAGTGTCCCCCCAGACCCACATCAGTCAGTATATTGTTTTTATAAGTTCCCCTCTTTTTTTTTGGTGATCACATCTTGTGCTTCTTTGTCTTCACACAAGTTTTCATGATTGTATATGTTTCTGAAGAAAAAAAAACTGCGAACTCTAACGTTACAAACATTTTTTTCTTCATGAAACGTTCAAAAATCCGCATCCCTTTTAACTGTTCGAGAAATATTCAAGCACCTACTGGAGCGAGGGGGAAGGAGTCGAGGGAGCACCGCCTAGAGAATAGAGGTCGACGGATCATCGATCGGCGCATGCATTTGATGACGTGGGCGATAGGCCCGATTCGGATACTTTGACTTCAGGCGCCCAGGGTCGAGTCGGGGGTGATAGCCTTCCTATGTATTTTTTTCTTTATTCTTTTTTCTTTTTTAAATTCCCTTTTGCCCCTTTGCATTCAGGAAATCTGGAATGATTGTGGGCAGTTGTTTGGAGTTTACAGAGCAATATTGATGTTAGATCCGCACCGACTGAAAATCATAGAACCACATAACACGTAAATTGCTGATGCTACCGCATGAATTAACCAAATGTGAAAAAACGCGAAAAAAGACACCACTTACCACATATACAACAATCCTTCTAAGTATACGACCAAGGAAGTATAGAGGGAGTAAACATTGGTTCCATGCATCCATCACGGGTCATCGACCAAACTAAACATGTTATTGTTAGGATTTGACGCCTCGAGATTCAGCCCACAGCAAGGTTCGCGACGAAAAACGGAGTCCAACGAGACCAAGATCATCTGAAACGGAGCTCGGATGGAGGAGATACGAGCTTTTAAAGTCGGCATGAGAATCGAGGCGGCGGAGGACTGCCGGCGGCGGGCGGCAGCGGCACGGCCGCAGGCGGCGGCGCACGGGACGGGCGACCCAGGCCCGCGAGAGACGCGCGACCCAGGCCCGCGGCCCAGGCGAGCGCGCGGCCCAGTCCGCGCGCAGGCCGGTGCGTGCGGGTCGGCCCAGGCCCAACAACCTGTTGGCCCCTTTGCCCCGGTCCACCGTGGACCGGGTGGTCCACGGCGGGGCCTGTGGACCGCGTGGGCGTTTCCCACGCGTTTCTCGCGGTCCACGATACTATTCCATGGATCGATCGCGATCGGATGGCTCAGGGAGATTCCGGTGATGATCCGACGGTTCAGGAGGCTGATTTGGCTTGTTTAGGACTCTTAAACCTAATCTAATTAGGTTTAAACTCTGTTTAACCCTTTAAAAGGGCCATGTGACGAACAGAGGGTGTGTGGTTCGGGTTTCTCACCGTACGAAGCCCGTACGAACCCGAGAAGAGAGAGAGAGGTGGAGAGCGCTGAGAGAGAAGGAGCAGAGGCTCCTGGACAGCGGTCGCCAGACTCTTCAGGGGTTCAGGGGGGTCTCCAAGAGAGAGAGAGCTTTTGTGAGGGGAACTTCAGGTGAGAGAGAATTGGGTGTACAAGGGTTGAGGGTAAGGTCTCCTCTTGTAAAAATTTCTTTTTCATAGTGAAGTTTGCATGCCCCGTGGAGGCGAGCCCTTTTGTGGCTGATCCACGTATTTTGATTGCTTTTCTTTTGTTTTGTTTCTTCTTTCTTCATGCTGCATCGCGTGGTACTAAAAAGATCTTGGGAGGTGATGTCTTGGCCAGACATCCACCCAACAAGTGGTATCAGAGCAAGATGGTACAAGAACGCAAATTGCAGTGGTGGTAAGCAAGATTGAAGATGGAGAAAAGAGGAACAATCAAGATGGAGATCAACAAGTTTGATGGTAAGAGCAATTTCTCTTTGTGGCAGGCAAGGATGAAGGACGTGCTCATCCAACAGGGGTTGATCGATGCTCTCTTGTGCGATGAGAAGCCGACCACCATGGAGGTGCGGGATTGAAAATGGCTACAGATGCAGGCGGTGAGTACTATCCGCATGTACCTGACGGATGAGATGGTGATCCATGTACTGAGTGAAACTTCCCCGACGGTGCTATGGTCGAAGCTCGAGGAGTTGTACATGGCAAAGTATCTCACCAACACTCTTTTCCTCTGGAGGCAGTTTTACCAACTGCGGATGACTGAGGGACAGAGCGTGCAGGAGCATCTGAGCCACTTCCAGAAGATCCTCACCGATCTTCTCAGTGTTGGCGAGAACGTTGAGGAGAAGACCAGGGCGCTGGTTTTGCTGGCGTCGCTTCCCCCTTCGTACGAGTCCTTGGTGACTGCTCTTCTAGTGGGAAAGAGCACTATCAAGATGGACGAGGTCACCGCGGCGATACTCCAGAACGAGGTTCTCAGGAGGGAGAACCCAGCTTCGAGCTCAGGTGGCAGTAGCTCAGCTTTGGTGGCTTCTGGAGGAGCAGGAGGCGGTAGACGGAGTGACAGGAGATCGCAACGAGGGCGATCCAAGTCCAGAAGGGACTTGAGCAAAATCAGGTGTTACCGGTGTGAGGAGTTGGGGCATCTAGCCATAGATTGCCCTTAACTGAAAAATCGGACGGTGGCTGCTGTAGCGACGGTGGCAGCGATTCAGATGGAGATGTCCTGGAGATATCTGACGAGGTATCTATTTTTTTTCAGCAGTGGATATTAGATTCTGCATGCCCCTATCATGTGTGTTGCAGAGAGGAGCAGTTTGACTCCCTGGAGAATAGTGAAGGCACTGTATATCTGCCGGATGGATCGAGCTGTGCGATCAGAGGCATTGGGACGATCAGCTGGAGGACACATGACGGTGCAATGAGGAGATTGGGGGAGGTCCGATACATACTTGATTTCAGACGGAATCTTATCTCACTTAGCAGACTGGATTCGAGAGGCTACAGAACGGTAGCTGGTGGAGGAATCCTGAGGGTGCTACGCGGCGATAGGATTGTGCTGGAGGGGAAGAAGGGGAGGAGAGGACATTATTACCTGGCAGGGGGCCCAGTGCGAGGTGGAGCTTCGGGAGCCAGGTGGAGCCCAAAGCGAGGTGGAGCTCCAAGAGGCGGATCGGGCACGAGACAGGAGATTTGGGAGGACGAGAGGCGACGTCGCAAGGTGAGATTCCTATTACCGCAGGATGATGCCCCGAGCAGATCTCAGGTCAGGAGGAGCACAGCATACGACGGAGATGGGATCGAGCAACCTGGCTCGACTCCCATGTTTGCCCATCCATGATAAGCAGGCGATTGCCCCAGGGCATGGGGGCGAGGAGATCCAGAAGCTCTCGGAGTTTGGAGGAGACCGAATATCGAGTCGAGGTGGAGATTGTTAGAATTTGACGCCTCGAGATTCAGCCCACATTGAGCCCACAGCGAGGTTCGCGGCGAAAAACGGAGTCCAACGAGACCAAGATCACCTGAAACGAAACTCGGATGGAGGAGATACAAGCTTTTGAAGTCGACACGAGAATCGAGACGATGGAGGACGACCGACGACCGACGACGGGTGGCAGCGGTGCGGCCGCAGGCGGCGGCGTGCGGGATGCGCGACCAAGGCCCGCGCGGGACGCACGACCCAGGCCCGCGGCCCAGCCGGAGGTGCGGCCCAGTCCGCACGCGAGGGCCCACGAGAATCGAGGCAATGGAGGACGGCCGGCGACCGACGACGGGTGGCAGCGGTGCGGCCGCAGGCGGCGGCGTGCGGGATGCGCGACCAAGGCCCGTGCGGGACGCACGACCCAGGCCCGCGGCCCAGCCGGAGGTGCGGCCCAGTCCGCGCGCAGGCCCTCGCGCGCGGGCCGACCCAGGCCCACGGCCTGCTGGCCCCTTTGCCCCGGTCCACCGTGGACCGGGTGGTCCACGACGGGACCTGTGGATCGCGTGGGCATTTCCCACGCGTTTCTCGTGGTCCACGACACTATTCCGTGGACCGATCGCGATCGGACGGCCTAAGAAGATTCCGATGACGATCCAACGGTTCAGGAGGCTGATTTGACTTGTTTAGGACTCTTAAACCTAATCTAATTAGATTTAAACTCTGTTTAACCCTTTAAAAAGACCCTGTAACGAACAGAGGGTGTGTGGTTCGAATTTCTCGCCGTACGAACCCGAGAAGAGAGAGAGAGACGGAGAGCGCTGAGAGAATAAGAGCAGGAGGCTTCTGGACAGCGATCGTCAGACTCTTCAGGGATTTAGGAAGGTCTTCAAGAGAGAGAAAGCTTTTGTGAGAAAAACTTCAGGTGAGAGAGAATTGGATGTACAAAGGTTGAGGGTAAAATCTCCTCTTGTAAAAATTTCTTTTTCATAGTGAAGTTTGCATGCCCCGTGAAGACGAGCCCTTTTGTGACTGATCCACGTATTTTGATTATTTTTTTTTTATTTTGTTTCTTCTTTCTTCCTGCTACATCGCATGGTACTGAAAAGATCTTGGGAGGTGGTGTCCTGACTAGATATTCATTCAACAGTTATCTCCTAAAATAAAATTCACCGTACCGGTGCACATTACCCTGCACCAGATGTATGCATCCCCGTGCTGATACCAGGCCAAGACTTGGTACAAAAAATGTATCAAATCTCATCATGCTAAATAGACTAAGGTACCAAGCATACTAATGTACAATACTAATAAGAGATTCGGTACTGAGATTGTGAATATTACAAAAAAAAAAAATTAAAAAAAAATCATAGAATAACAACTATTTTCGACTAAAAAATTACAGGGAACTCTCGGTCAACAAAATGTTTAGCCACCAACATTGCTCCATGAATAATTATAAACAATTTCAAAATTCAATTTCGAAGAAATGCAACCGTGCACACACGAGAACCTGCCACACCACCAAACATGATGGTAGGATATGTCCGGACATGATCAAGGTAATGGAAAACAGAAGGCTCGCTTCCCGCCCCTTGGTCCAGGTCCTGCATGGTATGCCTTCTTTTGTTGAACTTTTCCACCTCTTGCAACAACTCATCTTTTGTGTTGTTACAAGATGTAATGACCTGAAATACGTACACAGCTCCATCAAAATGTAAAAGAGCAAAAAAAAACAAAACAAATATGATGACCTATGATGAATAATTAAAGCATAATTAGAATATGGCATGATATTGACTTCCAAGCCAATTGAACATAAGGTGTAAGCGTAATAATAACAGAGCATTCAGATCTCAGAAAACAGTCCAGGTGATATAGAGTACCAACCAGTAACCCACCAGGCACTACCAAGTCTGATACTGACTCCCAATATATTGTCCTGAAAAAATGATTTTACAAAGACCATGAAATGACTTCAAATAAAATTTTTTTTTTTCTAGACCAATAATAATTAAGAAGTGCCAGATAATATTAATATCATATCCACCATGTGATTATTCTTTATTTCTAATAAACACAAAATTTGCACCAAAATACTGTAAGAAATGACAGCAGCATTAATCAAAACCTCAGGTAGATACACCTGATTCATACCATTGCTCACCCCATAACAGCAAGTCAAGACAGTGGGGACATATGTAGTTCTGAAAAGCATGAACACATAATTCATCCAGCCCTTTATGCGGTTATGTATCAGTTGTGATGAAGACAATCATTCAATCTTTTTCCCATTTTGTAAGGTAAATTTGATTCATTCAAAAATTGTGGAACATTCTGATGTAATCTGAAAATCAAAACATAACCAAAGCAATATCCAGCAATTAAGTACCTAAATTTAACTTTCTAAGCAATATTACCTTTTGACAGGGCCATCTGGATGTAATCCAATGGCATCTAACGTGCCTTTGTCCATTACAACATTGAATTTTTTGTCCAATTTTGTCTCCAGAACATCATCAACCTAGAAGAAGCGTGTCAAATAAAACCCACAAGTCAAATCATGCAAATATACATAAAGACAAAATCTTAACAGATGATGGTAACACTTGATAAATTTTTAAGTCCAATAGCATTTCGAAAGCACGATGATAGGCAGAGTAGTTACTCAGTCATACTTGTGCCATAAACTGAAATAAGATACTAGACTTCTATTTTGTCAGTGTCTAAAAGACTTCAAAGTTTATGCAACCTACCATAGCAAGATCATACACAGGCAACAGTGCAGTGGTGTGTATTGCTCGTGATACTCAGGAAGTTTGATGGGAAGGCATCCTAAAGTAAGAATTCCTAGCCATTTTTCCCAAATTAATGATAAAATTGTGCTCCACGGTAATTAGCTGGGTCCTAACTGAAATTAAATGCATGTGGTCTTTTAACTTCAGCATGGAATATTTAAAGAAAGAAAACAGAAGATGCGCACAAACAGGAAATGCTCCGCTTTAATGCTACAATAAATCAACATTTCTTGGAAATACCAATCAGAATCAAATCCAAGGCATTATCCTGGCTCAACTTTGACTCCAAGATTTTTAACCATGGTCTAGACTAATTTAAGATAACATGAGTTTAGTTACAGAGTATAACAATATCATGCAAAAACTGCAAAATAACTAGTCTGGTGAAACTTAACAAATACTAGTCTTTCACATGTCAGCCAGAACTAGATGATTCAAGTAGCACCGAGCTGTCATGTATCTAACTTCGCAACTAGCCGGGTTCACCACCCTGGTGTAGGTTGCCTGGCTTCTCTATGGACCAGGTGATGCACATCTGAAATCATTCTACATAAATTCTGGTAGCAAGAAATTTAGTCCACCCTCAAAACAAGCCAGAGAGAAAATGCTGTCATCAGCAACTAGGCTCATGATTTCCTCAGCAAGTGTTTAAAGATCTTCATGGCCCCTGAAGTTTACTGCCCAGCGAAGTCTGCATGCAAGTCATTTCAACAGCCAAGGGCAATGTTGAAGACAAATTTATCACCAAGATTGAACCACAAAAATTTGGCTGTCGCATTATGGATCAAGATATGGTTCATCAATTTTGAGAATGTTTTACAGGTTGCTTTCAACCAAATATACCTCTCTGAATGATGCCAAATTCCAAGAAATGACAACTTTCAGAAAGAAAGGATCCTTCCATGAAAACTTGGAAGCTATTGATTGGTACAGAGACCTACTACCTAATAGGTTAAACAGTTTAAGCTCATGTAACAAGGAACAGCCCTCTACAATTTCACTGAACCTGGAAAGTTCCCATACGAAGAAGGAAGAAAATAGCAAGTGATAAGAGGAATAATATTCATATCTGGGGAATAAACTAGTACGTATGACCATGCAAAATTTCTCATTTTGTTTTCATTGCTAAAGATCTACTTTTAAAAAAGATGCATTAACAAGTAGATGTAAAGCCTGCAGTTATGCCACACAACATTAGAACAAAGTTCACCCAGAGATCTAGCAAATAGAGATGCAAGATGTCAGAAGACATGGCTAAAGATAACAACAATATCTGCATATAATAAAATGACATATTGTTATTTACACATAAGTAAGACCAATGATGGGCCTTCAGATACATTTAAAGCTTACAAAACAAAATTAAAAAAAAATCATTCATGTAGAAACAAAAAACAATAGTAACTTAAAAATGCTGGATATCTCCAATAACAATGAAAGAACGGCACAACACCTCCGGGCAAGCTTTCAATGTCAAACTAGAATACCAACCAGGCAACATATAAACAAGAAATTGCTTAGAAAAAAAATACTAAGGGTCTGTTTGGTTGTTTGGGCCCAAAATCCTACAGGATTCATGGGATTGAATCAGCATAATCAGAATCTTAGTTCGGGCTGATTTTTCTGATTGTGCTGGCCCAATCCCATAAATCCTATAGGATTTTGGGCCTAGACAACCAAGCAGGCCCTAATTATTCAACTGCCCAAGGAAGATCAGAAATTATCAATATATATGTGCGTGCGTGTGTGTGTGTGTGTGTAACAGACCTAGAATATTTGCCATGCATGAATGCTTGCATATGCATATCTATGTGTATTTATGTATGCATACATGCATTGGACAAATTGTAGATAGCCTGAAATGAGAACGATGATCCAGCAGCATTGCTACATATTGAAACTACGACATACCAAGAAGTTTATATGGGGAAATCCATCACGAATTGCAAGGTTTCGTGCAAGGTCGATTGCTCCTTCACTGTAATCAGTTCCCATCAAATCAGAAAACCTAAAAATTCAGATCAGTATTAGTTCTGACATATTGCACATATTCAAAGAGAAGAGTGTGGAATGACTCGGTCCAATTGCTACTTAAAGATCCAATACATTACTTGGTCCCTATAAACATATTCACTAGTAACTTTTCAATCCTAAATAACATAAAGCAGTAAATGCACAGTCTAATACTGTTTGGTTGAAACAGGTATTTGTTGACTAAATTGCAGGAAGTGCGGGTAGATTTCAGAGTACAGGACAGTTCCTATCATGAAGGCACCACAAAACATTGATGATTATAAAATCCTTCAATTTCTTCTATCTAGTGATTTAACAGGATAAATATCACTAGTACAAAGGACAAATGTTGGGACATATCACATATCTTGGAAGCCAATGCCCACAAAAAAGCCTATATGCCGGTACTGCATCACCATCCCGTGACCTTTCCAGATATCTAATATCCTTTTTATCTCTATTGTCTTGTAACACCATTGGTACATTTCAGATCAGCAGGGTCGCATCACCTTGATATTAAATATTGATAAAGTTGATATTAAATACTTCAAGGATAAAAAGAAAAAGCCAAAAGTGCCTAATCCCATTGCAGTTCCTGACTCTGTGCCTCAATAATTTACATGATCTAAAAAGAAAAATGGGCATCTCAGAGCACGAATCTCCTACCGTTGCAGGGTCTATGGGGCATCAGATTTATACAGCCTCAACCACACGTGGACAGGCTGTTTCCATGTCTTGGATCTGTGACCTCCAGGTCACAATGAAGCAAGCCTTATCATTGCGCCAAGACTCACCATCAACAATTTACATGGTTTTGACTGCATCTAACTAATTCATTTTCTCTTTGGTCTATAAGAAGATTTTTTTCCCCCGGAATTTTAGTTGGTTACTTTTGTTTCTTTCTTTTTTTTTTTTTTTGGGGTAAGGTTGGTTACTTCAATTGTTGCTAGTATAAAAGGTACATAAATGTTATTGGCCTAAACAGCCTGTAATGTTGCTAGTATAAAAGGTACATAAATGTTATTGGCCTAAACAGCGTGTAATGAATGGTGTATCTGGTGAAATTGCTGCAAATAGTCATAATGATGATCTGATCTGATCTGTCTTTGAATATAAAGAATTTAATGAATCAAGCGGCAAAGCTGCATATGAAACCAAAACAAGTGTTGCAGTCGCAAAAATTGGTGAGAACAGAAAAGCATTACTTTTTACATAACCTCATATCTTTCTCTTAGAGTGCACTTGGATTTAACCCCATATCTTTCTCTTGCAATGTACTTCAAGTATTATATAGCCAACCTGTACCCACTTCAACAAATTCCAGGAAGTGCAAGACATAACATCCTCCATAACTTATGCACCAAAAGAAACATACTGGAAAACATGTGAAGTCTATGTGCAAAATAGAGTCATCAAACAGCATAAAGCGAACATTTGGTAAGAATACCCCTTTTTTGCAAGCTCTTGCAGAAGCAGACCATTCCCAGTTCCAATGTCAAGCACCCTCCAACTGGACAAGTCTTTGGAGGCTTCGCAAGATTCAGTTTTGAAATTGCTGTCGTCAGCTGCATTCCAACCTTGGGGCATGTTGGCACACAAGTTTTTAGTCCAAGTTGCAACAGTATTCATGACTTCAACACCAAACCTGAAACAGAAAGTTGAATCAAATTCTCAATATTACATAGAGAGAGGGCGAGTAAGACAAACAGCGACTATAATATTTGGGATTTTGAACTCAAAGTATTACCAGTAGTACATGGCCCATCTATATTGAGAATCCAGAAAATCTAGAATATAAAATACCTAAAACCCAAAAATAATATGTTTTCAAGGCCCCCACCTATATAATCAAGTGGTCAGATAGAAAAAATGGCTTGGTTTGATGTATGGTCTGGGACTGGAGTATCCTTTACTTGTTGGCAAGTGGCAGTCTGTGCTTCCAGAAAACCTGTAGTTTGCCAACCTATATTCTGTCCCTGATTAAATTTGTCACTGTACATCTCATTTCTCTCACAGCAATCTTAAACAAATCAAGCTACAAAATATGGGAGAGTAAAAAAGGCTAGCACATTAAAGTACATTTTGGCACGTTTCTAATTTAGAGATAGCTCATTCAGTATTCAAATTATCACATAAAGATGCATTAATTTGCAGCATACTAGCATGTACAAGGATTTTGTTCATTGTATGACAAAATTTAGGGGAAAGTGAGATCCAAACCACAGGTTAATTGACCAAATTGGGCAAAGGATTCCAAATGTTATGGCTTGACTGGCTTAAACTGCTGTAGTGAAAGCTTGCTTATATTTTTTTCACATAAGTTGCTTGCAATATCATAGATAAATAGATTCTTAAAGGTATTGATGCACGAATAGGAACCACTGGGCTGATTAACAGGGCACCAGTAAATACAATTAAAGGTATTCATGTGATTGCATGTGAAAGGTATTTGCACCATAGCAAGTTCTCATAGACCTCTGAACAAATTACAAATAATGCAGCTACATATTCTAAAACATGTAGAGTTACTTGCTATTGATCCAGCAAAATATGTTTAGTAAATTTATAAAGTTTATGACAACTTTAATCAAGAAGTATGCCTATCATCAGTCATCAACAAAGAATACCATATATAGAGCAAACATCCATAATCCATCAGTAATGCATGAAGCCGATCAGCCATGTCAACTTATAGGGGCATACTTCAGCCACCGGCTAGGACCGAACATATAATTCGGCCTGATAGGGATCTTCCAACCACATCAGCATACAGGATGCTGTAATAAATTCATAGGTGATCCATTGGGAGCTGGGTGTCACAGGTCAAAACACAGAAACGGTCTCTCTGCATGTGGGTTAAGGCCGTATACATCTTACCCTTCCCAGACTCTGCAATAGCAAGAGCCTCATGCACTAGGTCATCCTGAACAAAAAATTGTATTTAATTTGTGTTGCACATATGGGGCAGGCTATGAACTATTTTATAAATAATCATACATTCATACCTTTAGTTTGTTAATAGCAATTCCTCCACTCATATATAACAAGTAAATCGAACATCTTTTACACGTAAGTAAACTAGAAGGATATGTACCATCACTGAAAGGTTTAACATATGTTGGCAGTTCACATGGTAATCCAAACAGACTGAAAATAACCAACAATAAAAGATAGATAAATTCAGATGATTATTATACAGAACAGTCCATATCTGTGGATCATAAGATTAATTATTTGAACTATGAAGCTGCCTCTTAAGTCAGCATTTTTGAGTACTACTAACCAAATTTCACCAGCATGGCCATGTTCATGAAAATTTGCAAGATCGGCTGCATAAGAAGCATCCCAGTAGCTCTGGAAACCCAACATTGATGCTTCAACCTCACTAGCATCCAGCTCATCCTTATCAGAACTGTTTCAAGAAATTATAATTTTTAAAAACCAATTATCAGGGAACTCAGCAGTAACATTTCAGCATGGTCATTTCAAACGAATGACTAGTACTTTACAACAATACTTAGAATGAATCATGAATATAATTCCTTCTATGTCAATATATTGACTAATATAATTCTAAGTAGTTTAGCAACTCCACATGGAATGCCAAAGCAAGAGTTTGCCAGATCTTAAAAAATAGAAATGAAACAACTGTCTGACAAAGGCATCCAATTTCGAGTCTTGGAATGAGAGAGGAAAAGCATAATTGTCTTGACAAAACAATGTCTCTAAAGGACAACACCATAAAATTAAAGTAAGAAATGTCCATCAGGAAAATCATACTCCAGCAGAATTGCTTTAAGTGGAAGGATGAACAAGTGATCACATGTGGTGCATTTTTTGCCTCAAGGGATTGCGACGCTCATCAACACAAGCACAGCTCTGGTATCTAAAATCTAGGGTTTTACAGAAGCCACTAGCATTGCCAAACGAAAGTAAGGATGATTTCAGATGGGTTGCAAGTACTTTGGCAACACTATTTTTAGCAAAATGACTTATTTATTAGAATCATTTGGCCATAAATAAGTTTTAATGTTATCAGCTATTTTAGTTATTTATGTCATTACTTATGGTTTGCAAAAGATCTGGATTATTTTTTTAGATTAAGTTTGCATGCTTAAGAAAAGCATGATCATGCATCAAAATAGAGTATAATGAATAACCGAATAAAAGTTTCTTGTTATGGGAAACTCACAGGTGTCAATATAGCAGTATCTTGGTGGTGGGCTCCTCCATTAAGACCTCGAATAAGGAGATGGCAATCAAGATGCCATAATCGAAAGGAAAGAGCATAAAGTTTACCAATGCAATGTGATTCTGACCTTCATTGGGCTAGATGAATGAATGGCGAAAGTGCAAAACTTAATAAATCAAAAGAATTCATAACTATAGAAGATAGACAAAGTAGTAGCCTTAAAAGCGCTCATGTGTACAGCATGTTGTCTATGATGCACATGCTTTGTTCATTTATAGACTACATTAGTATCCGTAGCACACTGCACCCATATGTGTGGAAACTTAGTCAGCTCTAGCTCTGCATGACTTTATGTATGCTTTGTTTGTCCATAGACTACATGAGTATCTGCAATTTATTTAGATAGTAAGCATGCTGCATCCCTATTTGTGGAAGCATGGTCAGCCCTATATGACTTTATGCAATATATATATTTGAATTGGACTTAAATATTTGCTCCAACACATATGCTCCTCAAGTTTATGATACCAATTTCAGAATAGACTTAATGACCTTCAGTTGAAAATTTCACAAGCTTACCAACAAAAGAGCAAGGTCATCTTCAATGATCCAGCCACCAGATTAGAACCTAACACCATAACCTTCATTGTATGCCCTCATAAGCCAGTTTGGTTTGACTATCAGCAGGCTTCAACTATCTAATCATTAGCAGCAGCTAAAGAATCATTGGAATCAGCAAATCCATATGTTTCTCAATCCAAGTGCAGTCAGCACATGCAAGTATTTTTCACAATGGTTCTTCCTCTGCCCACCTCTAACCTCTAGCCAACATCTGAAAATATCAAGCAAACAATCCACTTCTTCACATTGTGCTCTTTAATTTTTTTCTCTGCTTATTTGAGAACAATAACAAGATCTCAAACTGCCTTCCCTACTGAGGCTGATCTCAATTTTTGTATCCAATTTCCATCAAATCTAGATAATTGTTCTTTATATGTATTCATTTGGCAAGACACATCAAATCCTGGTTCTCCCTGTATTGATGTATCATAATTAATTCCCCCCTCCTTCCACACCCCCACCCCCATCACTCATAAGCCTTGGAAACTATTAATCTGAGCCCTACAAACCCTGATTTAAACATAATGCACCTACCTAACCCAATTTACATCATTTTGCAGCAATGGGCATTTTATGCTGGAATTTTTGGATTTATTCATCATTTTTTTGTGTTTGACATCCACCTATAATCCGCACTACCATGCTGGATCATGGACTGCACTACAAATGTCCCACTACTTGCGCATGATGAGTCTGCTTGCTCTCTTTCATCCTTCTTTCACTGCGGTTTTGGAGTTTTTGCCAATTTGCTAATATATGTGCTACACATTGGCATCCTTTCCATAGCCCAAATGGTCCTTGTGGGTATTAGAGAGCCTGCTTTGCCAATTCTTTTGCTCCTTTTTGAATATGCTTATCAATTAACCTAGGGATCCAACAACTTTTCTCTACCTTCTTTTTTTTTTCTTTTCTTTCTTTTGTTTTCTCCTTCCTTTCTTTCTTTCTTTCTTTTTTTTCTTTTCCTTTTGGGTTTGGGTTGGGGCGGGGGGGAGGGGGGGGGGCGTGTGGGGTTTTGTGGATGTCAGCTTTAATGGCAACCATCAAGTTTGTGGTGTCGTCAACTATTCATATCCAATATAGATTAACTTTCAAATTGATGACAAGCTGAATTATTAATCAATAGCAATAATCATATTTCTTTTATAGGAAACCAAAAAGTATGATGCATGATCCCTCATACAATGTGGTACGGAGTGATGGGGGGAGCATAACCAAAGAACTATTGGGAGGTCCTGATCGTAAGCATTTCAAGATATTATTCGTGATTGTAGTTATGTAGAACGGGGGTTATAGGTTCTATGTTTTGCAGGTGTCAGCTCTGACCATTTACTTGAACCCTTGGATACCTAGACTTGTAGCACCGGCATCCAGGTAGTTCATTTAAATTATTGTCAAGAACTCATGTTGTATCAAATGGCTGCCCCAAATAGTTATCGTCTTGGTCAGCCTGAGGGGTGTGACAGTCTGCCTAAAACATGGTCCATGTCTGTCTGTTGCAGTAAAAGCACAGATATATGAAAAACTAGGAGCAGTCACAGCCTTGTTCACCATCACAAGCTGCTTCCAAGTGCAAATCTTTTCTTGCTTAGAGGTCTAATGACTTCTGATACTGCTTTCATACACCATTTCTCAGGCCCGCCTGTATCAATGAAACAATCAGGAGCTCCTTCTGCTTCCTGTATTGCGAAACTAATTTACAAATTGGTCAGCATAAACGATCTTGATCGTGATTCACGACCTTGAAGCCAAACAGATCAGTCGATAGCTGTCACTTTTATTCATGACGCCAAAGTTACTCCAAATTCACCATCTTAAACCCAACTAACATGGTTCTTTCTTTTTTCAAGAAATTTAGGAAAGAACCTTTGTGCAATGATATGTTAGTATTCTGCAGGCGAGCAATTAGAATTACAAAATCCCAAGAGGTGATTTTCTTGAAGTTTCCGGAAGGAAAGATTCGTCTTTTCTTTCCTTTCTAAAAAGGACAATCATCATTCCTAAACTCCAAACAATCACTAAAGTCCAAAATCTTAATCTAATCAACTATCTGATCGATGTGATCTAAGTAATTTGAAAAGTTTCCCCGACCCAGACACCCAAAACACATTGGGAAATCGATTCATCATAAGCTACTTTAAAGAAACAGATCAAGAAATCCAAAGAAAACATCAAAAAGAAACCCAGATCCCCAAACTCCAAGAACTGGGAAGAGAAGGAAAAGAAAAGGGGAAACCTGTAATCGAAGGCGGCGGTGGCCGGGAAATTGCCACCGGCGAGGACCTCGGCAGCGTCGACGTGGCGCTGCTCGTCATCGACCGTGCTCCCGTACTCGCTCTTTATGGACCAGGAGTCTGCGGCCACGGACCGGTCGTCGTCAGAGATCAAATCGGCGGTTGTCAGCTGGCGTGGCGGGAGCAGCTCGGACTCCTCTGGAGGCCACCGAACTCCGGCCATGGGGCGCAAATCTCTGCCGCTCGCTGGAGGTGGGAGCTCGGAGCCGGAAAAACCCTAGGAGGGGAGACAGAAGTGGGGAGGAAAAGGGGTGGACCGCGGGGAGCGGGGCAAGAAGAGAAGAACGCAGACGTCCGAATGCAGTTTTCCCGTGGGTATGGACTATGGACGGATTAACCTTGTACCACAGACCCGATCTGCCGACTTTGAAAGCCAGTTGTAACGGTTTCGGGGCCTTGTACGTTACGCTATACCTATGAATATACATGCATGCATGTATATGCATACTAATCTTAACTGGCCAAATTTAATCAAATTAAATTTGCTCTAGGTAATCTGAACCGTAGGATGGAATGTTGATGAAGCTTTCATCTCTGTATTACTATCATCATGTATATTCTTGGTCAAATTTCTTCTTACTTTGCATGATTTATTCTTACCTCCCATCGATTTTTTCTGTAGCTTTTAAGGAGGTATTTGATTCGTAATCGAAATCGAAATGGAAATACGAAATGGAATGGTTTGAAATTGAAATCGGAATGGTCAAATCCTTCGAAATATTTGATTCGAAATCGAAATCGAAATAAAAATTTGAATTCATAGAAAAAAAAATAGAAATTGAGTTCTATATAAATTGAGTCGTTTTCATCCTACTCTGAAATCGAAATCGAAATGGGACTCTTTCCAACCAAACGATTGGAATGAAAGTCACCTATTTCGATTTTGATTTCTGATCCTTACTCTTTTCAACCAAATATCTCTTTGGTTTATTGGGTTTCAATACATCCATGCGTATAAAATAGGCCTTTTCAGATATAAAATGGTATTTCCTCATCTATACACACGCGCAAGAGATATTTTGTCGTTATTCACTTAGATCTGCTAATTTAATAATATTTTTTTATTTTGTAGTTTAAATCTTCTTGGTATCTTCTCCTTTTTGATGCTCTTGCATGTCATAGTACGTCACAGTCTCCTGTGCAGCAATGGCAGTCTCACCATATCATCATCCAAGTCAAGACATCTGATGTCGTGCGTGGCTGGCCAAGAGAGGGTTTGGATGCTAAAATATTCAGTGTCTGCTTAATTTAGTGGCTCCAATATTGACCTGCGATAATTTACCTAATGGTTTTGGTGACAATATTAACCTTGATCTGCTGATATGGAAAGTAAGCTTTAAAATACTTAAATTCAACTCCGCAGAAATAATTAGACGTATTATTCAACTTCAATGTCAGCTTCAAAATAATTCTTTCCCACGTCTAGAACAGCTCTTAAAATCAACCAACCATCTAAAAAAATATTTGCTTGTCCTTTTTATATTCAATTTCCCACATAACTAAATAATTTTTTTTCAAGATGTTATCATCTCTAAATTTTCGGAGCATTATATTTGGTGTAACCTGGCCATGATTGCAAGCACACAAATCTTTTTCTAGCACCAAATATAAGGTATAAATTATATTTTTTTTTATTCCAATTTGTGAATAAACTAGCTATATCCTCCACTTAATTCAAATATCATTTTTAATAGATAATCCCTAATAGTTTGAAAAATTATGAGATAATAATTCTATTTTTATTTTTCATAAAAACCTAATAAAATCCATATATT
This sequence comes from Elaeis guineensis, assembly GCF_000442705.2. Lineage (NCBI taxonomy): Eukaryota > Viridiplantae > Streptophyta > Magnoliopsida > Arecales > Arecaceae > Elaeis > Elaeis guineensis. Next base: position 106,817,838 of record NC_025994.2, read on the forward strand.
TGTGCTTTAAGAAGAATTGACAAAACACTCCTATGATTTTAATATCACGGCTGCCCAAAATAGCCTTTGTCATGCTTTATACTTAAATTGCAGTACAATCTATCATAGATGTCTAAGAAAAATGCTGCATGGAGGATCGCATGAATTCTCTAGTAAGATTATGTGGCAGGAACGGGCGAGATGGGAGAAGAGAAGAGAGATGGCATAGTCAAACAAAAATCTTAGCCAACTTTTTATTATAAAATATATATAAAGTTGATAACTAATGGTTTGGACTGTTTATGAACAAATAAGGAATCCATGATGTTAGAGATTCTACGAAGGTTTACGGTTAGAGGAACAAATCTAGACTAGTACGTGGTATCCCCTTCTTTGCTTATACATAGATAGTATTAATACTACAACATAAAAATTTATTTATGGCTAAGCTCATGAATAAACTGATCTAAAATACCAAAACAAATATATATATATATATATATATATACTTAAAACTTGAAATTCAAGATGCCATTCAAAATCTTAATCAAACTATTAAGATTCAAATAAAGATCAAGATTGTTAGCAATCTTGATCAACAACACATCATCGAAATTTTCAAAAAGAGGGCCGCACCATACTTATAGCAAAAAGTGTTAAAAAAAATACATTTAATTATAAGAAGCTAAAAAAATAATTCTAGAAATATTACTAATGGTTGTTGATTAGTCGGCGCAACGAGGTTGGTGCAATCCACTAGGATTGATATGAGTAACGGAGGATCAATCAAATATTTAAAATTTTATTCACGACAAACCAATATATGGAACTTTCGGTGTGAAATACACGGAGCAAACAGACTATTAAATATTAAAAATTAATGTTAAAAAAGAAACAATTGAAATGAACATAAAAACCCTATACATATAAGAATACATGATCACGGTATTTGTTCCGATCCGAGGATGATAGGATGGACCTACAAAAGAAGTTTTTTGCTGAAAATTTTTCAATAAGAGTCTTTTGATGCTTAAGTTAGTTAAGGATCAATGAATATATAGTGAAAAAAAAAAGAAACAATAATGAGAATTAATAAGAGAGGCCCGAGAGATTCGGGAGTTATCAAAGAGCCCCTTTGCCTCTCCTTATTTATATGCGAGGTCGGTGATCATTTTCACGGTAAGCAACAATCATATACGTAAAGGTCATGCCCTCCGCATGCAACACATGGCTGGAGTGAGTTGTCGCATGATAATTTTGGGCACTTTATATATGCTATTGTGATCGGATATCAATCTCGAGCATAATGATCATCAAGTATCACGAATGGTGGGATTGCTATTTTGGGCCATCTGCATAGATCGACCGTTCGAGCTGGACTCTTTTTGGCGTGGGCTAAGGTTAGAATCTTTCCCACATCAATATTCTCTTTTTTTTTTGGATAAAATTCTTCGCATCAATTCATTCAATATACGAGAAAATATCTTAGTTCAGACATAAAAATCTACACCAATAATCTTAAAATACTCAAAATATATGTATCTTTTTTCCTTTTCAAATATACGAACTCTTGTTCGGGAAAAAAGCTGAAACTTTCAATACGCGCAAGGGGCAGCGCACAGAATAAGCCTGCGAGATATTTTAGGAGGTCATTTCACCCTTAATTAATTTACGCCGTTGAGGAAAATGTCCAGCAAATTGGTAATATACCACATTTATTTAATTTTCTGACCATTCTAAGATGCTAACAACGTCATTCTCAAATCGCAAAGTTCCAAGTCCATTAGAAAAAATACCAAATCTTTTTAGAATATTCATTGGATGTATATATATGGTGATTTTAAGGAATATGACTATGTCACTTACCCAAAAAAAAAAAAAAAAAAAGGAATAAGACCATGTCACAGAATCACCCCATCACTGACCAACTAAATAATCTTAAAAAAAAAAAAAAAGAGAGAGGCTACGTCTGAAATCTTCTTCCCCTTGATCACTAAAAACTCATGATAAAGAGGCACCATATAATTCTCATCTTGAGCCGATGGCCTCCTCTGCGATCGTCTCCAACGTCGGTTTCCTCGACCGGCGCATGCTCAACCTGTACTTAAACTCCCCTGTCCCCATCGCCATCGGATTAACGTCGTTGCCCGCATCATCCAACTCCGGCCCTACCACTGGATTCGCCGGCGACCCTTGCGAGGAGGAGGAGGAGGAAGACTCCGGCAGGACTCTCGACTTCCGGACTTCTTTATTAGCAGCCAGAAACAATCTGGCCATATCAGCCGCCATTACGATAGAGTTGAGTCTCTTCATAGGCATCATGACGAAAACTTCACCCATCTCCAGGTCCTCGTCGGCGGAGAGCGCTGCGAAGCGCCGACCGAGCTGCATGGAGCGCGAGTTCACGAGGAAGTGGCCGGGGGTGTCGAGCATGAGCTCGGCCACGTTTGCCGTCCCGTCCACGATACGCCGGACGTCGCCGCTTGGCAGGATAACCTTGATGGCTCTTGATCTGCCGCCGGGAACGGCGGAGATGGCGCAGGAGATGTAGTTGCCCATTGGGAGGTCCAAAGAAGAAGATGAAATTAAGGAAGTAGCCAAGATTCGTGTGGAAGAGAGAGCAAGAGATGGAGAGATTTGGGATTGGTTTAAAGGCAAGGGCGGTCAGCTGGCAGGATACGCGTAGGAGAATAAGAAAGAAGGGAAAGGAGGAAAGGTTCACGTTGGAGCTTGCGTGGACGCATGGTTACGCGTAGGAGAAATGGGAAAGGGGGAATGGGTCGGGTCGGGTCGGGGTTGGAACTTTCGAACGAGAGAGAGTCTCACCTTCCTTCGCGCGGATCCACCGTTGGATCATCCACTGATTGCTGTGACAACCGTGTAGGCAGATGAATGACGCGCTCGGAGTGTTTCGAGATATGTGCGACGGGTGATCCAACGGTGGACTCGGGAGAAACAAGTCGAAACCCTTTTTCGCGGAAAGATGCAGCCCCCTCTCGAATGGATCCTGCTGGAGGCTGGGCGGACCGCATGGTTGGTATTACGCGTGGAGCCCACCGCGGTTCCGGGTTGGCGGGCGCCAGGGCGGCGACGGTAGGAGGAAAAGCCGAAACACGTGTGAAAAAGAAAAAAAAAAAGTATGTTGACGTGTTTGTCTGTAGGTATCTTTCTGAGAGACGAAATGGAAGTGAGAAATTGAGGTGTTATTTAAGAGTTTTTAGTGAAATCTTGCTGGCTTGTGAGGGATCAAGTATTCAAGTAACTAATTGGAAGTAAAATGTGTGAAGTAGTTGGAGTGGAAGATGAGTTTGTTGCATAATTTGTGTTTGGACCATGCAATACATTGATGAGCGAGAAATCATCTTTCTTATCTAAGTTGAATTATCTCCTAAGCCGACTTTGAAAGAAAAAAAAATATTTGTTGATTGCAACGATTATGTACTTTGCATGTAATGTTAAACTATGATGTATGTTGCGTAAGTCATATTTAGTATTCTTGTATTGATTTTTTTTTTTTTTTCCTGAGCATATGATTGCTCAGGATATTAACAAAGTTGAAGAATATGGATGTTTATATAAATATTGATTGATAGATAGCTTATTGGTGAAATTAGATAAGTAATATGAAAACTTTGACTTGTTAATGCAAAATCTAGAGATCAACAGTAAACACTCATGAATACGAAGGTTTTGACTTAATTACTAGTGGTTGACAATTGACATGGCAAGTCCATGATTCAATCACCCGCTAATTGACTTACCAACAAACGCTCCACCATCTCATCCGCCTGTGTCTTAATATTTATTACTCATTAAAGCGAAGAAAGCGATGTTTTTTTTTTTTGGTAATATCTAAAGCGATGTTTCTGGAACTTTTTCGTTGTTTTTAAAGAGAAAACGTCGATATTTCATGCTAGATCTCTTAAGCCGAGTGGATGACACTTTGACGAGTCACTCATTGTTGTTGCTCAGACGATAACTGGGATCACGGGTGTTCTGCTGGCCGTTGGGTTCTTTTCCGCAGACCGCAGGGAGGAGAGCATCCTTGATTCGGTTGCTTTAACTTGAAAGCATGACCCCGAGGGACCACCATAATTTGATGCCCAAGACCAAAATATAACCATCCGAGCGATCACTGGGTTATTACCCAGTATTCATGCTAAATTTCTATCAGCTTCATTCACTTATTATTGCTCTCATCTGAAGGATATAATTATATAAATTTAACTGTGACTTGCCCCACTAGACACAAATGTCAGCTACAAATTAATCAAATTATTAATATGTTCAAGACCATAAAGCTTAGATGTTTGATCATGATGAGAAGGAATTTAGTGTAGTTAGTTTTCATCTATAATGCTACATATATTCATATCAAGGTTTTGAATTAGCACAATTTCACATTTATGACTAATTGAATGTTATAATATGTGTGGTATAATAATGTTATCCACATACAAAGCAACGTCTTTACATCTTAGATATTTCTAATGCCATTACAATCCAACTATTATAAGGTGTTCCGTGCCATTATAATATATAATGGTTAATATTGACCAAGGTTGCAAGGAAGTTGCACTACACTTGGTTTAGCTAGACTTAGATTTAAATTGAACATGGCTTTGAGTCCGTCAATTGGACTATTGCACCTAGATCGAATGCAATCAAGTTCATCTTAGCTATGTATTTATGGTCCAAAGCTAGCTAATCAATTTGTGAGGGAAAGTTGCGGTCAATTATCATGAATATCATACCAAGTTAAAAAGGAGATGCTATGGTACTTTCCCTTACAATTTTTTTATAAAAAAATGGGAGACATTTCTACCATCCAATAAATGAGGTTATTTAGGAGATTTCATTTTTAGTAGGTTAGTAGGTTAGTAGGAGATTTTATTTTTATTACTCTATCTAAAAATATTATTTTATTATTTTCTCCTATCTTAGCCTTAATGCCCTATTGTGCTCTAAAAGTAGATGGTGGGTGGCGGTACTAGAAAGGAAGGATGAGAAAAAGAAAGAGGCGACGACATCAGAAAAGGAGTGGAGGTGGCGGACAAGAAAACCAATAAAAATTTGCTTGTGTATTAGGAAGTTGAGGATTGTGAGATCCTCGAATCATAACTTCATCGCACATTAATGATAGATATTCATAAGAGAATAGGATAAGAGCGCAAGCTCAATGATGGTAGGTTGGGAGCAACGTCTTCTCTCTCTCTACCCTTCTCTAGCAAGTAGATCTTGCAGCATATTAATCTTGGTAAGAGCTTTCTATCTATTTGCCTTTTTCGCCACCTCCACTCCCTCTCTAGCACTGCCGCCTCTTCCTCCATCTCGCTTGCCTCCTCCTTGCCCTTCCTCTCCAATGACGATGCAGCCACCGTCCATCACTTATGCGACAATACTGCTCCTCTTCTTTCCCCCTTTACAAGCCTCCTAGAGCATTGGCAAATAAGGCCCGAGGAAAATGGTGTTCAAGAAAAAGCCATGAAGTTCAACAGAATTATTGGATTTGTTATCCCCTTCAATACTAAAACAATCTTAAAGGTCGATATACTTACCACCCCAACCACGTGTTTAACTAACTGCAATCAGTCACCGATGGGCAAATCTAAATCATCCACATTCAATTGGATGGCTAAGGATAGGACATATAAAAGGACTCAAATACCGTTAGGCCCACAGTAGAAAAATCCTCAAATCTAATAAAACTATATAGTGCACTTTTTCCTTCAAAAAGAAGGGGAAAAAAATCGTGGCTAAGGATAAACATATAAAAAGACTCAAATATCCTTAGGCCCACTATAGAAAAATCTTCAAATCTAATAAAACTATATAGTGCACTTTTTCCTTCAAAAAGAAGGAGAAAAAAAAAATGATAAACAATTACCAAGAAAGGTTGCATTTTACCCAATGAACCCATTGGCATTCTTGCTTGATGTAGGAATTCGAGTTCCAAGCCCCAGCCCCCGTCCTCCAAGCCGAAGCGAAGCACTGCATCTGTCTCCTTTCCGTCACAGCTGCCTTCTCTTTGACAACCTAATCGCCTGATTCCTCGCATCTTTCTATGACACCGGCACACTCGCCCATTGGCAATCCATTGGAGAGATGATAGCCTGCTCTCTTGAGATAAGACTAGTCGATGGGCCAACTCGAGTTCAGGCCGATCAGAATTACACATCGTTGAGTCGCAGTCGCTAGGCCACTTGATCCCCTTCTCGAGAAGGTCTTCTAGGTGATGGTCCCACAATCTCGAGCCCCCTTTAGAGAGCAAGAAGTCCGAGAGCTATCCCCTATGGGTGCGCTGGCAGCTAGGGGTGGAAATAGGCCAGGCTTGTATTATAAAATACTAGCCTGAGCCTGGCCTATTGGATTGGTTCAGGTTTAAAACGAGACTCAACCTGATCTATTTTGTAAAATAAAAAAATTTAGCCTAGCTTGAAAGCCTATTTCAAGGCCTATAAATATTAAAGCCTTTAAATAGATCAACAGTCAAGGCCTCAATACAGGCGTAGACCTTTAAGACCTCAATACAGGCCCAAAGGCCTATCAAACATAATAATTTTCTATCTCTAATAGGCCTCAAATTATAGGAAATATAACTTGAACCAAATGGAAAGTAGAAAGTAGTATCTGAAGAACCATTTTCATAATAAAAAGCTAAAGATTTTTTCCTTTTTTTTACTATGCTACTCTTATACATAACTAAATAACCAAAGCAAAGACTCATGCTGTCACACATTGCCAATAGCCAAAATATACATAACTAACTAAAAAATTATTTTCTCGATAAAAAGCTAAAGCACTTGCACAATTGCACCTGAATATTGAATAAATAAGTTATATATATATGTGTGTGTGCGCGTGTTTGTAAAATTTATATAGGCCAACCTGCAGGCTTTTAGACCAGGCTTTGAAATTTTAGACCTGGCCTATTTATTTAAACAGATATTTTTAAAAGTCTACGTCTGGCTAATTTAGATAAATAAGTTAGACCAGGCCGATAGCAAGCCAAGCCACAGACCTCTGACAGGCCGTCAGGACTATTCCACCTCTACTGGTAGTAGAGGAGGAGGAGCAAGGCAAGAAGAGAATACGGCGGGGCTTCGAAGGAAATGAAGGGGCTTCCGATGCTGAGGATGAAGCCACCTTTGGCCACGAATTCTGATCGGATGGAGTAGAATCGTGGTGGCAGAGAGGCGTGGAACTTCTTCAATGAGAAGGATCTAGGCCAAAGTTATGGCTTGTCCCCCATGGCCACCGGTGACATCGAGGCTCGAGATATGAAGGATTAAGGTGGCGGGCAGCGTGGAGGAGGGTAGAGGTGGGGGAAAAACAGTGGGTGAGAGAGAGCTTAATTAGCGATGGTGAAGTGCTCATGCGATCCATGGAAAGATTTGAGGGAGTTGATGATGGGAAATGGGATCAGATGGCCAGAGGAGTCCTAGAGCTAAGGATCCTTCGAGTATCCAATCCAATCGATTTGAATAGATGAGTTTTACACAATTCAATTAGAATCCAGAATAGATATGAATTCTAAAAAAATATTCGATATAGATTTAGACTGAATACAGATAATGATATGTCCTGCTTCGAATCTAATATGATATAATCTTAATATATATTTCTCTTTCAAAATTATAGTTATTTTATAATAATTATATATATCCGATACAATCCAACACCTCTTCTTTATTCGATCCGATCCGACTCGCATCTCTATTTGATTCGATCCGAATAGGTCTAAGATGAATGCCGACGGAAATGGATATAAATTTTTTTTATTATAGAATAAATATAAATATTGACTGATCCGATCCTTACTTGACCCGTTGCCATCTGCATCTAAAACATGTTGGCATGATACCAGACCAAGAACCTTACCACCCTTGCCGTAATTGGAAGTTGTAAAAGTTACACCTATTATCTCCAAATTTTTTACCCAAATTATTGTACTTACTATTCATACTTGGACTTTTCACCTACAATCGGTTGCCATGAAAAAATATCAGGATCATTCGTTATAATAACAGAAAAAAATTCTACAAAACTTTCAGAAAACACCATAACAAATCCATTATTCCATTTGTTTTCCTACTCTTTTGTAGTCCTCTTGGCTTCCGAGTGTGGTTAAGATTAAGGGTCTCATTGATGGCAGAGCTTGCCACCTTCTGCACTCTTATGTTTCGTTGGGGGTATCATCGGTGCCGCCTTCCAGTTCTAGAGATGGAAATGAGAATCCACCCACTCAGAGGCCAAGATAGGATGACACTGCTCTAGAGGAGGCTACTTGGAGCAGAACTTAGGTATGGGTGGTATGGAACTCATGGTGCTAGCATCAAAGGCATCCCACTTGAGGGCTCTGCAGATCTCAAAGGCCCTCAAAGGGCATGGTGGGGACTCTCTTAATCTCATGGGTATTATCACATTGTAAATGGCTTTGAGTAGAACATGATTCCTCTATGGCCTTCTATAAGCTCATCACATATCGTTCATTTAGTTCATGTTCATGAAGTATGAACCTTCAGTTTCCAGAAGGATCGATCTCGCCTTCGGTAAGTTTTGAAAGTTTATCCAATCCGGTGGTCGCATATCAATACAATTGTTGATGGTAAAATGAGATGTTTCATTTGCTGTATTTGAAAAATTGATGAACACATGAAAATATAATATTAGTGATGATTATTTTCAACAAATACTTTCCATTAATGAAATCGAAGGTTTAGGAAAGACTTTCAAATTGATTTTATATTAACGCCATCCATTTGATTTCGAAGTTTCAAGATAAGACTCAGTCCCACAAGCATCTTAATTCCATGCATTTGATTTCGAAGTTTCGAGAGAGGACTCAAATCTGATGGGCGCACACTATTATAGCAGCGAGTGGTAAAAGCTAGTGGGTTTATTTCATATTACATGATGGTTTTGCATAAATATATTACTTATATGTATCATTTACAAAGGAAAACTGGCATCAAGTATGGAATTTCATGAAGATACTTGTCAGAAACGGCTTGAATTGTCATGAACTCAGCTTAAAGGAAATTGCTTCGTCTCCATGCAATCTGCCTGAAACTTATTCGACTTATATTTTTGTCTGCACTCTCACGGCAAAACTGCCATTTAGTCCCCTAACAAATCACCTACCCAAACTGGGTTTTCACCACTTCCGGGGGATTATGAGAGGTAAATGTAGCAGTATCCTACTTTAAAATACATAAAAGGAATAAAATCAAAATTTTAAATTAAGTCCAACGATGAAGCCATAATACAAATTATTATGTCATTTGTTTGTGCGGGTTTGGAATTTTGAACAACATGATTCATATCTTCCGTTTGTTCCGTAGGATTAACCCGTGTTGGATAATTTAAATAGGATCTTATATATTATTTTCAACATTTATTTTTGTCATGCATTTTACCGAGGAACTTGTATTATTCCAAAGCACTGGCATCCACGAATTAATTGCAGTAGAACTGCTTGTTTGGAAGGAGTTGGCCTATACAATAAAAATTAAATGGGTGGCTCCTAATCTAATTATTTGATTAGAATAAATTATATTTTTTTATTTTAAAAAATAAAAATATATTAATTTTTTAAAATTCAATTCTGACTGTGCTCCAAATATTCAAATCAGATTCTCTCAAATTTATTTTAAAAGTTAAATTTTTAAAAATATTTTTCTATTTAATTGATTTTTTAAAAATGCTCCAATCAGCTACTCGATTCATTGTGGGCCAAAAATGTCAAAAAGTATGATCCATTCTGATTCTCATCCTAATCTATTTGAATTTTTATTTCAATCTCGAATCAAATATATCTTTAAGTAACCTATTTACTTATCTGAAAGCTATGAGTGCGTAGTCCAAAACTAATTAATTAGTTTCCGATGGACAATTACATTCAATTGTTATAAATATCACATCAAGCTAAAATTTAAAAAATTAATTTTAACATGTTTGGTTGCCAAAAATAACTGATTTTAAAATAATTTATATTTAATTGAATATATATTTTTTTGAAAATATCTTGTAAACTACCTATTCTATTTTTAATAAAAAAAATTTATCTTATTTTATATATTATTTTTATTTATAAATAAAAATTATAATAACTAATTGTTGAAAATATTTTTGATCTTAGATCACGATGGAGAAAGATTTAGAGCATTGTGTTGGAAGGAATATTCATTTTTAATCATAAATTTTTTGATAGTTAAAAAATTATTTAAAAATATATTTTTTATAAATTTTTTATTTGAAAATTTTAATCAGATAGAAAAGTGTTTTTTCACTTTTTGTTAGTCATACTTGATCTCTCCTTCTGCCCCGCCGTCCTCGACCACCTAATCGCCCGATTCTTCGCCTCCTTCCACGACGCCGGCAACGGCCCCCGCCGCCGATCCGCCCGGCATAACACGGTGGAATCGCCTTCTCGCTCGAGACGGGACGAGTCACCTGCAGGAATCGCCCGATCCGCCCGGCATAACACGGTGGGCCAGCCCGAGTTCAGGCCGCAACCTTTATTCTCCGACCCGCGATCGGATTTGCACGTCGCCAAGTCGCAGCCTGTGGGCCACCTGATCCCTTTCTCGAGGAGTTTGAGGCGACACCGCGAGGGTGCGCCGGTGGCGGCAGCGGAGGAGGAGGAGGAGGAGGAGGAGGAGGAGCAAGGCGGGAAGAGAACGCGGCAGGGATTCGAAGGAAACGAAGGGGCTTCCGGCGCCGAAAAGGAAGCCTCCTCTGGCCAGGAAACCTGATCCGACGTAGTAGAATCGTGGCGGCATAGAGGCGCGGAAGTTCTTCGTCGGGAGGATCCGGCCCAAGGTTGGGGTTTTTCCCCGCTGCCGCCGGTGGCATCGATGGGCAAGATCAGGGCGATGGCGGCGGCGTGGAGGAGGGCGAGGCGGAGGAGAAAAAGTGTGCTGGAGAGTTTCGCGGTGGTGAAGTGCTCGTGGGATCCGCGGAAGTATTTGAAAGAATCAGTGGTGGAGAAGATATGGGAGAAGGGGATCGGAGGGCCGGAGGAGCTCGAGAGCTTGCAGGCGTGCTGCCTCGCCAAATACGCTTCACCCGTGCATTCCGCAGCGAAATTAATTAATTCACGTGATATTCAATTGTGATCCCCGAAAGCCGCAAAACTATATATACCATTCCCAGGTTTTGTCTAACTATTTCCTGTACGAGGTCCAAAGGACAATGCCAATCCCACGGTGGATAACACGCCACGTCATCCCTTCCCGATGGTGCGCCATGCACCGTCCATATGCTCTGCGCTTTGCCTTGGTCCATCTGCACCTGGTCCTTGCAATAATTTCTCCTAAATTATATTTCTGGCTACTTGCAAGGCTTTCTACGTTCGACCGGTTATAACCAGTTCTCTTGAAAGAAATCGGAAGTGTTCATTCTATGACGAGTACTGGCAGAAATTTCCGCAAAAATTTTAGAAAACACCACAACAAATCCCTTATTTTATTTGTTTTCCACCTTCTCTCTTCTCTAATTTCCTAGCCTGCCGTGGCTTGTTAATTGGGCTGCACTGTCTTGTGTTGTATAGGTTTGCCGTCCCTGCGCACTGTCCTACAGATGATTCATAGATCAAAATGAATTTCATCGGCATGATAAAAAAAATAAAATTTTTATTTAAAAAAAAAAAAAAAAATTTCAGAACCACACATCCATTTGCATGTAAAACTTTACAACTTGTGTATGTAAAATCAAAATTGTCATTTGAAATACATATGCAAAGTATAAACGTCATTAACGTGTAATTTTTTTCTAAAGAAAACTCGTGCCAAGTCAATCATGACTCCAGTCTTGCGCAGCTAGGATGGCTTCCCTTGAACTCTTGCCAAGCCGTCAGTTTTGCTTGTAGCCCTCTCAATTTCTGATCAGTGTGGTTCAGATCCATTGTGCGCATAGCGAAAACATAAGATGCTGTTTTTGTGTCGGTCAGAACATCGTCCACCACAAGGCTTGCTTTTGGTGATGGTAACAAAAGCTTTCAAGAAGAAGGTGGTGATCCAATTAGTTGGGAGGAGGCGCTGGCCATAGAAGAGATGAGACTAGATCCAAGAAGCAGTGGAGAGCATGGAGGCACAGATCTCATGGAGGGGTGATGTCAGTTTGGCACGTCATGCACATCCCCAAGGACTCCTGCCTGACTTTCACCACCACCTCTGGAGATGGTGGCAGTAACGAGGGCCTCGCTGATGGTGGTGCTTCCTATCTTCTACACTGATTTCGTTGGGGGCATCACCGGTTCCCCCTTTTAATACTAGAGGTGGAGATGGCAATCCACCCCCTCGAAGGCCATGACAGGATGACAACACTGCTTGGACGAGGCCGCTCAAAATAGTATTTAGGTATGGATGGTATACATGGGACTTATGGTGCAGGCATCAAAGGCATCTTCTTTGACGGCTCTGCACATCTCAGAGGCCCTCCAAGGAACAAAATATTCGTTGCAACGTTGATACCATGTCATATTTGCAACAAACCAATAAGAAGTCAGAAATCAGTGAAATACAAAGGGATAGCATGGGTATCAATCACAAGAATCAATAAAATATATTAGAATCGATGAAATATAGAGATTTTTATTAGTTTGTGACCCATATGATATTGTATCACTGTTGCAACGAATATTTTTCCCTCCAAGGGCATTGTGGGGAGTCCGTTAATCTCACGGCGAATATCACATTGTGAATGGCTCTGGATAGGCCATGATTCCTCCGTGTCCTTTTATAAAGCTCATTGTATGTGTCCCTCAATTAGTTTATATTCATGAAGCTTCAGTTTCGAAAAGGATCTCTCTTTCAGTTTTGTTGGAAATAATTTCGTATTGATCGAAGACGTGAAACTTACAAAGATACCTCGAGCCCCACCAAATTCTTTTGATTTATTTGCTCCAGCTACTGATCCAAATCTTTAGTTGCGGTCCTTACTTCGACAATTCATCTTCACCGATCCTTGATGCTAGTCGATATAGCAAGAAGCTGATCCTATTTGATTCTCTTTCAAAATTCAAATGATCCCGATATGATAGCTGGTCACAGAAAAGATAAGGAAGAAATAACAAAAATATCTCTCCAAATAAGAAAAGAATAATAGCCACATCTTTCCGGATAAGTCAAGGTTAACCGTTTGATTCTTTTTCGTCTTTACGGTTTTTCAGCCTCCGTCTATAAATAAAGATCTATAGGGATCCTCAAAGTATGAAATCTTCTCTCTCCACTCCTTCTTTTCTGTTGTTAGATTTTTTACTTGAACATCGGAGAGTCTCCGTCGAAGTCATCTTTGATCGAATATTTTTCTTGCAGATTTTATAGTTGCCGTCCGGCCGTCACCATCCAACTCCAGTCAAATCTAATCTTGAGATCGATTTCTGCATCAACAAGTTTTATATCGATGTTGTGTGCTCAGTTTTGAAGGTTTGAAAGATAATTCAATCCGATGGCCGCACTTCAATGCATTTGTTAACATTACAAGGAGCCATTTCATTTATTTTATTCAAAAATTTTGATGAATATATAAAAAATAATATTCGTGATGATTATCTTCAACAAATGTTCCCCATTCATGAATGCAAAATTTTAGGAAAGACTTTCAAATCAATTTTATATTAATGCCATGCATCTGCTTTCAAAGTTTCTAGAGGAGGCTCAATTGGACAGGTGCATTAATAGCATGCATTTGATTTCGAAGTTTTGAGAGATGACTCAATCTGATGGCCACACACTGTTGCAGCAACCAATGGAAAAATTGATGGGTTCGTCTTGCATGATATGATGGATTTGCATGAATGTGTTACTTATATGTATCATTTTCCAAAAAAAAAAAATCCGGTGACAAGCATGGACTTTTTATGAAGACATTTGTCTAAAGGAAATGGCTTGTCATGACTTAGATCACTTAAATAGAATCGATTCATCTCCCTATATTCTTCCTAAAACTTATTCAGTACCTATTAAGCTGTTTGGACCCAATATCCTATATGATTCCTTGGTCTGGCTAGTACAATTACCAAAAGAATTGGACTATAGGCTCAGTCAGGCTTATGTTTACAAGTAGGTAAGACTATCTTTTGAGTAGCTAAGCCTATGTTTCTTCCTACGAGATTGGAATCAATTTATTCAAAAAGTAATCTTGAATATTTATAAATATAAGCCTAGTCCTATCTATAATCTAATATTTTCAATGATTGTATTGGTCTGACCTATGAATCGCATGGGATTTTGAATCTAATCAACCTAATAAGCCCACAACTTTTTTTCTCCCCAACTCCGAGGGCAAAACTGGCGTTTGGACCTCCAACAGATCACCGCCCAGATTGGGTTTACACCAGTTCCGGGGAATTATAGTGTAAACGTAGCAATATCCAATTTTAAAATACATGCAAGGTATAAAATAAAATTTTTAGATTGAATCCTATGATGAAGCCAGAATACATATTGTTATGCCATTTGTTTGGATGGGTTTTGAATTTTGAGCAACATGTTTGATGTCTTCCTTTTGTTTTATGGTATTATACTTTACTCTTGATTAATGTAACCTTGTGTTGGATACTTTAACTAGTATTTTGTCTATTATTTTTCAAATTTTATTCTTGTCATGTATTTTAATGAGAAATGTGTCGTTCCGCAACACTGACATTCTCCAATCCATTATAGTAGAATCTCAAACGACCGAACCACTTACCCTAAAGCTCTTAATTATATCATGCTGATCAGATTGAAATCTGTTAGGCTTTAAAAACTTCAGCAGAAGGATGCGACCCAAGGTTAGGGTTTGTCCCCCACGGTCGTCGGTGGGATCGAGGCCGGAGATGGGAAGGATTAATGCGGCGGCACAGAGGCAAAGGAAAATAAGTGGGTTAGAAAGTTTCACGTTGATGAAGTGCCCGTGCGATCCACGAAAGGATTTTGAGAGAATCGATGGTGGAGAAAATATGAAAGCGGAGGATCAGACGGCAGGAGGTGCTGAAGAGCCTAGTGCATTACCACTGCATTTCATCTTTCGGTCAGAAAAATCAATCAAGGCCATTCATACTATGATGACTGATAGCAAAATTTTTGCACAAACATTCTTGTGATTTTTTTTATTTTATTTATTTTCATACTCTCTTTTCTCTCCAGTTTTCTGGTGGCCGACCCGTTAGCCTACACAATCTTATATCGTACATAGTTTTACATCTTTGTGCCCATGAAATAAAAATAAATTTCACCAACAAGATTAAAAAAAATGAGATATTTATATATTTTTTCCTTCATTTTCAGAAATACACATCCATTTGCATGTAAAACATTATATTTAAAATCAAAATTGCCATTTGAAATACATATACCAAGTATAAATCTTATTAATACATAGTTTTTTTTTCTCTAAAGAAAACCGGTGCCAAGTCGATCATGGCTCCAATCTTGCGCCTCCACAATGGCTTCCTTAAACTCTTGCCAAGCCGCGAGCCGTAGCCCCCTCCAGTTCCGAGCATGGTTCAGGTCCGGCAGGTACCCAGCGAAAATATAAGTTGCTATTCTTGTGCCGCCCAGAACATGACCAACCATCGCCCGCCACATGGCCCACCTGGTGATGGTGGCAAAGACTCCTGGATGATCAAAAGAAGCAGGGGAGACTGTGGAGGCACTTGGAAGCGCCGGTAGCCTCATGGAGGTGTTGTTGGCAGATTTGGCATGCCATGGGCGTCCCCAAGAGCTCCTGCTGCTGATAGCAGCACCTCCCGTCTCCTTCACTGTAGATTTCGTTGGGGGTATCGCCGATTCCCCCTTCTTGTTCTACAGATGGAGCCGACAATCCACCCTCTCGAAGGCTATGAGAGGATGATAACGCCGCTTGTGGGAGGCCGCACGGAGTAGAACCTAGGTATGGGTGGTATGGAACTCATAGAGTCATAGTGCAGGCATCAAAGGCATCCCATTTGATGGCTTTGAAGGGCATGGTGGGGACTCTCTTGATCTCATAGGGGATATCACTTTGTGAATGGCTCTGGGTAGGCTGCGATTCCTCCTCCATGGCCTTTTATAAGCTCATGATATGTCCCTCATTTAATTCATGTTCATGAACCTTCAGTTTCTAGAAGGATCTCGGATTTGGTTTTATGTCAATATTATGTGCTCAGTTTTGAAGGTGTGAGGGATGATCCAATCCAATGGTCGCACATCAATGCACTTGTGGGCTATAAAATTAGCAGTTCCATTTGTTTTATTTGAAAATTTTGATGAATATATAAAAATATAATGTTTGTGATGATTATTTTCCACAAATGCTTTCTATTTATGAACTCAAAGTTTTAGAAAAATTTTCAAATAAATTTTATATTAATGCAATGCACTTGATTTCAAAGTTTCGAGAGGGGATTCAATCCGATGGATGCATTAATACCATGCATTTGATTTCGAAGTTTCGAGAGAGGACTCGATCCGATGGGTGTATTTATACCTTGCATTTGATCTCGAGGTTTCGAGAGAGGACTCAATCCAATGGGTGCATGGTGCATTAATATCATGCATTTGATTTCGAAGTTTCGAGAGAGTATTCAATCTAGTGGGTGCATTAATACCATGCATTTGATTTCGAAGTTTCGAGAGAGGACTCAATCTGATGGGCACATGCTATTGCATTTGCAGTCCAATGGAAAAAATTGATGGTTTCATTGCGTATAATATGATGGATTTGCCTGAATATGTTGCTGATATGCGTCTTTTAAAAAAAAAATTCAATATCAATCATGAAATTTTTATGAAGGTATTTGTCAAATGGAAATGGCTTGAATTGTCATGATTTCGAGCACTTAGCTAAAATGAAATTGCATCATCTCCTTCAATATCCCTGGAACTTATTCAACTCATATATTCTTGTTCGGAACTCTCACGGCAAAACTGGCACTTAGACTTAGATGTTCTGAGTGACATGAGTGTTCTGAGTGATAGTGAGAAAGAGAAAGGTAGGATTTCGTCCAACCTTTCTCCAAAAGGGCGATCGTCTCCAACAAGATCTCCGACGAATCTAGCATCGGTCGAATCACTGGCTGGTGGGTTTAGCCCCTCACATGGTTTGGATGGCAAAGGGAAGGAAGCTAGGATTTTGTCAAACCCTTCTTCGAAAGAGAGATCGTTGCAGACAAGGTCCCATAGGGATTCTCTGTTGCATGTTTCATCAAATGGTGGGTCTCGGCCCTCGAATGGTGCGTTTGTGATAGAAAAGGGGGTGGACTCGGCTCCATCTCATCGAGCCTTTGTTTCTCCTATTGACCATAGTTTGGAACAAGACAGATCTTGGGATCAAGTTGTACAAGGCCACCGTCAATTTCGTTGGGAGATGCCTAAACCTTCTGAAGAGGACATCTCGGCTTTAAAGGCATGCTTCAACGACTTGGTTAGTCTTCTCTGAGGAAGAACGTAGAGGATTGCTCAAAAATTTCAAGCTGCCATGATTGGAAAGCTCCTTAGATCAGGCTTCACAATTAATTTCGTCTAGCATGAGATGAAAAAGAGGTGGCTAATCGAGGAAGATTTTCAGGTAAGTCTTCTATCTAAGAGCTTCTTACTTTTCTCCTTACCATCTGAGCAGGTTTGGGGTAGAATTTTAGAAAAAAGACCCTGGACTCTGGCTGGAGAGTTATTGGCCCTGAAAACTTGGAGGCCAACTTTCAAGCCATCAAAGGACTACATTCAAAAGATAAATGTGTGGCTTCATTTACCAGATCTACCTTTGAATGTCTGGAAAAGGGATATGATCTTGAAGATAGCCTCTAAAGCTGGTAAACTGAAGTTCCTTGATCCCCAGACAGTAAATTCCTCGCATTCGGAATTTGCTAGGGTTTGTATCCAAATGGATTTGGGCTGTCCAGTTTGTCTTGGTACAAAACTGCTTATAAATAATCAAGTTGTCTGGCAATAGTTCGTACATGAAGACCTTTCAGATATATGTTATGGATGTGGATATATAGGATCTCTTCTTCGCAATTATGCCCGATATAAGGATAAAACCTCCTCCCATAAAAATCCTATTTTTGGTCTTTAGATTAGGGCTGCAAGGGTCCCAATTGCAAGCCCCAATCAACGAAAAGTAACCACTGAGACAACTGCTACATCACCTCAAGTGGGTTCTTCAGATGATACATGGATTACCCCTAAAAAGACTGCCTCAAATCGTCAAGTAAAGCAAGTTCCTGTAGGCTCAACAAGTGGTTCAAAGTTTGATACTCTAACTGACACACATGATTTAATTCATTCTAATACTGTTCCAATAAAGCTACAAGTGCTTGATCCTATGGGGGCAGGAGATCGTGGGGGACAAAAAGGGAAGCGAAAGTGGTCATCGGTAAAGGTGCCATCAATAACATGATCTCTTAATTTTGACTCATCTCTGCAATCAAAAGTAATTATCAAAGAGAAGCAACCCCAGGCAAAATTGACAGGGAATGATACAAAGGCTTTGGTTTTATGCACAAGGGATCCTGCCATTAAGAAAGTTTGGCGATCGATTTTGGCTAACCCTAATCAGCTGGATGGCCTTCCATCGATTGCCATTCCAGTTGGGGAGGCTTTGCCCATGTCTACATCCAATGTTACTAAGTTTACTGTTACACATGATGAAATCCTAAATCAGCTTACAACTACATTGGATGCTAAAGGCTCTTCATCTAAAAGTAATGAGAAATCTACTGATCATTTGTTGACCAGCAACCCTATGCCAGGGGAGCATGGGGAACATCCATCTATTTCATAATGAGAGTGCTTGTTTGGAATTGTAAAGGGGCTACAAAGCCATCTTTTATCAAGTATTCTAAGTCTTTGCTTCGTACTTATGAACCGGATATATGGGGTTTTATGAAAATTCATCTTTGGGCTGAACTCCATGGAACGAGTTCAGCATAGTTTTGGTTGTTTTTGGAAGATTTATATGGTTCCTTCAGAGGGTTTATTTGGAAGAATTATAGTGACCTGGTATCGAAATATTGAGGCTGTTTCTTTTGTTCATAAGGATAGACAGGTCAGTTTTTGTGTCATTTCTCAATCTGGATCTTCACCTTGAATTCTTGGTGTAGTGTATGCTAGCACTCATAGCCCTACTCACCGTTCTCTTTGGCATGCTATCTCTCAGGTTTTAAACTTACATATTTCTACTCTAATTTTGAATGATTTCAACTGTATTTTATCTCCTCATTATAAGTTGGGTGGTAAATCTTTTCATATGAATAGAGACGTTAGAAAATTTTGAGGGTTTATATCTGCAATTAGTTTAATCGATCTGGGTTATGAGAGTCCTAGATTTACTTGGTGTAATAATCAATCTGGTTCTTCCAGAGTTTGGCAACGTTTGAATTGGACCTTTGTATATGATGATTGACTGCAAACTTTTCCCGAATCACGTCTTCAACATTTGGCCAGATTTGCATCTGATCATTGTCCTCTAATGCTTCTGATTCAAGCCTCTTTGTCTAGGTCCTGTCCTCCTTTTTGGTATCATAACTTTTGAAAGCTTTGTCCTAGTTTTCAATGATTGATTCAAACTTCTTGGGTTGGGGCTAACTCCTTGCTGCCTGATGAGTGCTTAATTTTTTTCCTTAATAAATTAAAAAAAGGATCTATTATTGGAATAAGTATAAAGTTGGTAACTTGTTTAGGAATGGTGTTGTGCTTTATGATAGTATCCTTTCATTGCAGCAGCTTGAATCTCAAGTGGGTCCTCTTTCTCAAGCTGATCATTCTCTCCTGCTTAAACTTCTTCATGATTATAATCAAAATTTATCTATACAAGAGTTGTTTTGGTAACAGAAATCTCGTGTGAGGTGGCTTCGGGAGGGCGATAGGAATACTAAATTCTTTCATAAAGCTATCCTTATTAGGAGATATCAGAATCGTATACTGTCTCTTAAGAGTAAGGTTGGCCACTGGGTGTTTGATGAAAATCTTATTCGAGATGATTTGCTTCAACATTTTCGATTGTAATAGATAAGTAACCAATTTGCTGATGACTCTTGGCTTTCGTGCATACCCCATATTTTGTCTCATGCTCAAAAAGAATCTCTAATTTTTCAGATCTCGAAGGATGAAATTATTCATGCTGTTCGATCTATAAACCCTGATAAAGCTCTTGGACTTGATGGATTTTCTGTCTCTTTTTTTTAAGACTACTGGCAAATTGTGGGTCAGGATGTCATAAGGGATATTCAATATTTTTTCGTACATCTACTTTGATACCATCCTAGAAAGATACCTTTATTACTTTGGTTCCTAAATCTAAAAACCCAATGGTTCCTGCTGATTTTCGTCTGATCAGTCTCTGCAATACAACTTATAAGATTATGGCCCAGGTTTTACTAAATCAAATCAAATCCTTAATCCCTAATATCACTTCTCCTACCCAAGATGCTTTTGTTGCGGGAAGAAGTATTGTGGAAAATATTCTTATTGCGCAAGAAGTTACATACTCTTTAGTTCATGCTTCGTCGGCTAAAGGGCTTTTTATGGTTAAAATGGATATGGAGAAAGCTTATGATAAAATTCAATAGAGTTTTCATTTTTGGATCCTTAAATCTTTTAACTTTCATGATCTATTCATTGCTTGGATTTGGTTTGTGTTTTAAACCCTCATTTTGCTCTCGTTATCAATGGGCCCCTATTGAATGGTTTATTGCAGGGTGCGGTCTTCATCAGGGTTATCCATTATCACTATTCTTGTTTGTGTTATGCTCTAAGATCTCTATTATTTTACACTCTGTAGTTCAAACTAAGCTTCTTCACCCTTATAAGCCTTCTTGTTGTGGACCTCAAATCTCCCACTTATTCTATGCTAATGATTGTCTATTAATTGCTCGTATTACGATTCGTGATGTGATTTATTTAAAACTTCTTTTGGACTCTTATTGCCATTATTCAGGACAGTCTGTTAATTTTAGTAAATTTTTTATTATAATCAGTCCTTCTGTTTCACCAAATATCAAGCATACTATAATTTCAATTTTTGGAATGTCCCAGAAAAGGGATATTTGAAAATATTTTGGTGTTCCAATCTCTACTACTAAACTTCGCCTTGTGGATCTTAAATCTTTATCTGATAATTTTTTTCTAAAATTCAATCATAGAAATGGAGAGATCTCTCCTTCGCTGGGTGATTTACTTTATTATAATCAGTTCTTGCATTCATTCCTCTGTACATAATGTCTATAACTACCATCCCTGTTTCTATTGTGGATTTGTTTGAGCATGAGTTTCGCTCTTTCCTTTGGGGTCATGCTTTACACCAGCATCAACTTCACTTGATATCTTAGGAGACTATTTATACCTCGAAAGTTATAGGTGGACTTGGTCTTCAATCTCTTCACCAACGTCAAATTGTTTTGTTCGAAAAGTTGGCAGCTAACCTTGTTCTTAATCAGAACTCTTTATGGGCTCAGCTGGTTTTTGCTAAATACTGATTCAATCATTCTTGGATCCACTATAAACCACCTCCTAAATGTACTCCTATCTGGTGTAAAATATATGCTGTTGGCTCCAAAATTCAAAATCAATTTATTTGGTTGATTGGGAATGATTTGTCGGTCAATGTTTGAAATGATCCTTGGATCTCAAGTGTGCCGCTTAGTTGTTGGTCTTCTTTTATCAATGTTCATCATGACTTGGCTTAGTATACTGCTGCTGATCTGATAATGCTTGATAATATTTGGAATGCATCTTTGTTGGCCAGATTCTGCAACGATGATATGATAATTACAATTCTCTCCATGCCTATTACACATGGACATTGAGCTGATCAGCTAGGATGGACTCATTCAAAGGCTCTCTCCATCACTTCGACGGATGTTGCTAGGGTGTTTAATGCGTCTTACTTACAGCCATTTATGTACAATTTTTCTTGGGTATGGCACCTTCCCATCCCGATGAGGTTAAGTTTTCTTATTTGAAAATTGGTTTGGCAACGTCCGCCAACAAAAGAACTTTTGCTTTACTGAGGTATTATTCAATTTGATTCTATTGAGTGTGATTTATGCCTAGGATATGTTGAAAATTGTCAGCATGTTTTCGTTGACTGTATTTTTGCTAAACATTGTTGGACCTTGTTAAACCTTAATTGTTGTTGTCCAATCCCTTCTTCTTTAACAATGCTTATAACTCTCCTCTCAAGTTCCTTTTAAGGTATGAAGGGGAAAGCTATCCTAGCATTCATGGTCTCCCTTCTTTGATAGAACAAGAATGAAAGACTGTTTCAAGCAAAATTTTCCCAACCTATTGATCTTTTTTGACAATGTATGTCTATCTCCACAGACGTTAGTGTGCCATCATCATCATCTTCTACTGTTACTTTTCCATCGAGGAACTGGGGTCTTTCTGTGCTGAAAAATCAGCATTATCTTTCTTACGACTTGATTTCTTGGAGGCCCCCTATCCTTGGGACACTCATGTTAAACTTTGATGGCGCAATGAGATCCAATAATGCTACTGCAAGGTATGTCATTAGAGATCATAATAATTTGTTGTTGGTTGCTGGTGGTAAAAGGCTCAGCTTTTCTTCGATCCCTTATGCTGGGATGATTGGCGTGTGGCTGGGTCTTCACTATCTAGTTACTCAAATGATAGCCCGAAATGTATGTATCCAAGATGATTCGATAGTGGTGTTAAATTGGATCCGTCATCTATCGGACAATAGGAACTCCCTCTCTCCTTGGATGCAGGACATTCGCCTCTGGCTGGCATCCTTCCATGAATTTTTCTTGTCTCATATTTTTAGAAAAAGAAACCGAGCTGCAGACTGGGTTGCTAACCAAGATCTTGGTGGCGATCTTTTTATCTCTACTGCTCAATTGCATATGTACCCGTCATTTACTCATATTCTGGCTGCTGATGCATATTCTGTTGGACTTCCGAGGCATGGCATCTAACACTCGTATTGAAATTTTCGTTTGGTTAATGCCTTCATTCTCTATCTCAGCTCGAAGAAGCTTTTTGCACTCCTTCAATCTGATCACTGCTTTAAATCTATGGTTCGATCTGCTGGTATGATGTATGATTGCCGTTTCTCCTGGATTATATTCTGTATTGATGGTGCATTTGAGTGGGCAGTTATGATGATGAAATGTGTACAACAAAGATTGATAAAGAAGGGAAAAAATGAGAAAAAAGATCAAAAAGAAATATGGAAAAAAGAAGTTAACCAAAAGATGAAAAAGAAACAAAAAAGGAAAAATGAAGGGAGAAAGGGAAAATATAAAAAATTTGAGTGTCATTACTAACCTGTTCCTTATTTCTTGGTGCAGAGTATCTTTGTTCTTCATGTTCAAAATTTTGTTCTTTTCATTTAAACCCGCTACACTCATCTTTTCTGGGTTAAACTGTTCGGTATTTTCTCCTTATATCATGAGGTTTATCTGGACTCATATGTTTCAGTGTCATCTCTTCCTTCATGTTATGGATGGTGCATCTCAGAAAGGTATTCAGATGATGAAATCAAAAATATACGTACAGCAAACACTGTTCAAGAGGAAAAAAATGAGAGGAGATCCAAAAAAAAAATGGAAAAAAGAAACAAAGAAAAAAGAAAGGAAAAAGGAAAAAGTGGAAAAAGTTCTGAGTGTTTTCACTAACTATTTCTCTATTTCTTTGTGCAGGGTACTGGCGTTTGGCATGACTGCAGTTAGGATCTTTCCCTTCGATCTTTCTATACATACTTCTCCTGTGTTAAACTGTTCCGTCCCTGTTCTTTATTTCATGATTTCTACCTGGGTTCATTTGTTTCACTACCATCAGTTGCATTATTCTTTACAGAGATCTTTCATACTGTTCAACGACCTGGGATACATATCAATGCCTATGCTCAAGGGTTGCTTTTGTTTATCCTTAATGAATAATGTGCATTCTTACCTGGTACGAATCTTCATGCTGCTGCAATTCTGGATTAATGTACAGGGGTTACATGGGCTACATCTTTTGCAGCCTATCTCTTTCACTGCTTCACAGATTTTTCGTCACATGCACTGCTGCAAATATGGTCTTCTTTCTGTCTGGACGTTTTCGGGATGGTTTTTATATGCGTACATAGTGGTTTGCTCCCTTATAAATGATGTCCGACCTGCTGGGATATACTTTACAAGATACTTCTTTCAAAAGCTTTGGCAACTAAATTGGCATTCACTTTACCTCCTAAATGATGTAACTCATATCTTCATTACTGATGGGAGTTGCTCCCTACTTGACCTTTGCTGCTGTTATTACTATATCCCAAATGATGTCTCAATGATAGTTGATACTGATGGGAAGGGGCACATATTTAATTTACTTTACTTACTTGAGGCTTTAGCTCAAAAACTTGCTTTCAAGTTATATAGACCACACATACTTCAGCAGCAAATGCATATTCCTATATGGTTCTGTACATAATTCTGGAGATCGATACAGGTTCATGGATATGCTTTAATTCCTTCATACACCTTCATGGATGTCTGTGAAACACTACACAGGTATATGGAGCATGGACTTATAGAATGGTATTATATCTCTTTCTACAATCTATTGGGTTTCAGGTTTGATGGGTATTGGTTCCTCACACTTGCCTGCAACAAAGAAGTACTTCATAACACACTCCATTCAACTATCCAAGGGTCATGCATTGCAGATACTCACACTTCTTTTGTAGAGCTTATTTTTACTTCTTTTTATGTCAAAAAATTAGAACTTCACACTTTGTATCTTTTCTATTTTGGTTTACCTTCGCAAGTATTACAGAGTAGCTGGTTCATCTTATGTATATTTCTTTTTGGTTGGACTATGTTTTGTCTAAACCCTCTACAGGCTGCTGTTGTAATGAAACTTGTTGCTGCTTATTTGGTTTAATGAAGGCTTACGGTTTCTACCCAAAAAAAAAATACTGGCACTTAGACCTCCAATAGATCATCTACCCAAACTGGGTTCACACCATTTCTGGAGGATTATTGGGCAAATATTGCAGCATGCTATTTTAAAATACTTACAAGGTCTCAAACAAAATTTTTAGATTGAGTCCAATTATGAAGCCAGAGTACATTTTGTTGTGCCATTTGTTTGTGTGGTTTTTGAATTTTGAACAGCATGTTTCATGTCTCCCCATTGTTCTATAGTATTATATTTAATTCTTAATTAATTGTAACCCTGTGTTGGATACTTTAACTAGCATCTTGTCTATTATTTTTCAAGATTTATTCTTGTCGAACATTTTAATAAGGAACATGTGTCATTCAGCAGCACCGATTGGGATTGCAGTAGAATCTTAGACGACCTATACACTAAGCCCAAAGCTCCTATATATGTGATGCTTATCAGATCCTTTAGAGTTTACAAACCTCAAGATACAAATGTTTTAAAATAATGTGATTTAGAACTCTGGTTATAAGATGTGCATTGAGCAAGGTGCCACAGATATTTTTGTAATATTATCAGGTTCCTATCTGACATACATATTTCAAGTTAAAGTCACGAGTTTATAAAAGCATCCAGCACAAATGCACAACACTTAAATTTTTCCTTCTTTTAGGTCAGTTCCTAACTCCTAAGATGTATTAGTTCCTTTACCCAAAAAAAAAACAGATGTATTAGTTCCTCTTAAAGATACAAGCAATAGCTTTTAGAAGTTAAGAAACCACAGCAGGCGACAACAGTGAAGGGATTCCTTGATGGGCTAATGATATGAGGCAACATTAAATACAAACACAGATGCATGTAATCCATGCGAAATCACTAATTTTTTAAGACTGGTCCACTGTTTCTCAAAAAGAAAAAGACTGCAATCTAATACTTGTGAAGCACATTACATCTCCTCATGGCTTCACTGAGTTATGCACATGTTAGCTGGTATGGTCTTATAGGATTTCGAGAAGGAGGTCAATGGATGTGATTTAGTAGTCATTAACAGAAATTGAAGCAGCAAGAAGAGCCAGAACAACAAAAGAGAAAAGAGAGAGCAAATAAAGGAATCACGCTTGGTTACCGATGGGCAGCCTCACTCCCTGAGCATAGAGCCAGTCTCCAACTTAAATTTGTCAACAAGTCCTCACCACATAATATGAAAAAAATGATCAACTATTGTATAATAATGGCATGGATGCGGCGAAGCCTTTTTTATTTCACGATCTTGATGTATGAATTATACATGCTGGCATATGCTACAAAACTGAGGTTGAATAGCAACCCCTTTGCACTCTGCAAGGTAAGATACACATTACACTCAGTGTGGTTTTGGTTTAAACCCATCAACAGCAAAGTTTCGTGTCGCTGCCGGCAGTGCTAAGCGCATTCCATCAAGTTCAGGCTTTGCAATTACTTGACAACCAAGGCGAGACCTGCAATAAAGGGTCCAAAATCACATAAACATTTAAGACAGTAAATTGCTGGGGCCCCAAATAAAACAAAATTCATTTCCATCACACACTTAAAATCTGGAATAAAATCAACTATGCATCAAAACTAATTTCCTTTTCCTCTGTCTTGTTTCATTCTCCATTTCCTTTTTAAAAAAAAAAAAAATCGGTCCATGACTAAAACACATAAGAAGCAGATTGCATTGTCATCCATGTACTTTTTTTCCAATATTTGGGGAAGTTCCGAAATTGAGTTGGATAGAAATCAACTCATGTATTTTAACATATTTGCAAATAGTGCATGGCAAGTATCTGATTGGAGCTGGAACATCCAAAGAATCACCCAACTGCGGTGAGGAATGACATGATGCCAAAAGCATGTTTAAAATATAATTTGTTTGGGATTTGGCATGTGTGAGGCACAAAATGTGGAGACTGACGACCTGGAGCAGAGCCTCAAAAGTTCAGGAGTTCAATTTAATTAATAATATAGATAAGAACCAAAAGGGCATGGCAAAGGGAGATGTTTACGTTTCTGTAAGTCCAAATGCAAGGTCCAACATGTCATTTTCTTCATCAGTTGGCTCTTCCAACTTCTTGTAATAATCCACATCCTATAAACAATTTGCTAGTCAGACACCATATCTAGTCTATAAGCTATCTCAAAGCTAAAAATACAAGATGAATAATATGCCTGTCATACCATTACTATCACATGACAGGTTGAACATGCAAGCGAGCCCTCGCAAGCCCCTGACATCACAGTAGCAGGAGATGTTACTGAAACTGTGAAGTATACAAACTAAACAACACACTTCATGCTCATTCTTCCAAGTTCATGATCCATTTATCTAATCGATTCTTAAAGGCACTAGAGAATTGATATAATCATGTGGACATGACTGTTCTCAATCCTCAAAGAAATTTAGAATACCGATTTTCACTCAAAACTATTGATTAAGAATCTACTCAGTAATGTTATCACAAAAATGACAAGTTGCAAATAGCAATTGATCGTCCAACTGTGACAAGATATTCACCTTCTAAATCTATGTCATTTTGGTGAGCAGCTTCCAACATCGACATTCCAATAGGAACCTTGATAAGCTTCTCTTCTCCATCTTTGTTGACAAATGTCACAGATATTCTGCATAATTAACTAAAGATGATAAAGAAAGTCCTCCTAAATGATAGACCAGAAGTGTCTGAATAATGAAAGAAGTTATATCTGTCATTACTTCACAAACTATAAGAAAGGCATCAGTCTCAACTGTTTTAAAGACCTGTAAATAAATAGACACTTTTCTCAGAGCGATCAAATGAATATAGACAATAATAGAATGCTGAGAACAACCAAAATTGTGCTGAAGTTTTTAAAAATGGTGACCTCATTTGCTACATACAGAGGTAGGCCAAATGCTAAACATGCAGGATGTCGCATTCAGCGAGAATGTCGACAGTGGCAAATAGAATGCACATATTCAGGTTTTAAGGTCTCCATCAATAAAGACAAACACAAATTAAAAGTTTTGGAATCATGCTTCCTATTAAGAGGTGACAATCAAAACATAAACATTCCGAGGTTTCGAACACTTGATAGCAGAGATATGCCAGAATAGTAACTAATACATCGGAAGGATGGCATAAGTCAGACTTACAAAGGGACAATGCTATTTTTAGGGCGTGAGCATAGAAATTCTCAGATGGTCCTGGATCTACTGCTGATGCTGTCTCTGGAATGTATTACTTTGCCAAGTAGGGTGTAACTCCTGGTCCTTGCTTTTCATTGGACTAGACCATATACAAGTGAATAGAATGGTTTTACAAGGATGCAAATAGCAAATCCAACAGCAGCATAGGAATTTCTATGCATATGTCAGAAGATAGCATTGCATGCTTATGAAGACAGCTACCAACCAAAATGCATGTGAACATCATCAAGCCTTTACATCCCAAAATACAGAAGATATATTTTTTATATCAGTCAATGATAGACTAGATTAAGAACTTACGTTTCTTTCTGCTCACTCCCTTCCTCATGCACGTTACCAATGGTTGTAGTAGAAAAAGAACAGTTATTCTGGAGAATGGCAAATAAATAGTCTCAGTGATTAAAACCTAGAGCACTATCCAAATATTTTTCAAAACAAGGAGCTTAAGAAAAGTGCATATAAGATCTCAACAGAGAGATTTTCTTATACATCTGTGGCATATAAATGAAAGAACAATCTGCTGCAGAATAGTAATAATTATGTCATGGAAAATCTAGCATACATTATGACTTAAAAAGGGCACAGTCTTACAAATTGATGCAACGAAATGATGAGAGTTGCTTGATGTGATAAAAGATGGTGACCGCAGTTTGACATTTAATGCAACATCAATAAAATGTATTAGGCAAATTGTACAGATGAAATAGCAATAGCAATCAATAATAAGAACCGGGAAAGGTGCACCCCATATGTCTATTTACAAAACCAAGAACATCACCGTCTGGAGAACATCACAGAATTTGTAAGATTTTTAATCAAATTGACACATCCCTTTCTGATTTGACCACTATGAAAATGCATTCCCAAGCAAAAAGAAGATTACCATGTAAATTCCACAAGCAAAAATGTAAATTCCAAACTCTTGAGCTGCCAGTTGTAAGTGCATTAAGATTTAAGAACGCTAGTGGATTGCACAGCAAGAGTTGGGCACTACTACATCTATCTCTGCACTGCAAGAAAACTTGTCCTGGAACGGAGGAAAGCAGCACAGTTTTTTTATGATTAGATTGTCATTTCAAGATCATGAAGGAAATGTTTAAATTAAGGCATCCTCCTTATTTGAAATAAGTTGCATTAAGTTTTTTTTCCTTAGTTAGCAACCATCAAACAGTTACTCATTTCAACCTATTTCATGATACCTCAATCCAAATATTTGGGCATTTCATAGAAATCCATCATGCTCTCTTAGTTGCAAGAACAGAGCCTAATACAAATGAAGCATCATATCAGTGACTTATCAAATAACAATGCTGGTGGGGCCCACCACTTAGGAAATCAGGAAAAGGGGTAGGCTGCCGCTGATTTGGTTAAGCACAGGTTTGGCTGGAAAGGAGGTCCTGATAAAATGCCATATTGCTACAGTAGCATGGCTGAATCTTTATGGTACTTCCTCTATTGTTTCTTTATGCGTCCTCATATCAATTCTCCTTTCTCTTTTTTCTTTTAATTTCTCTCCTATCTAAAAATTTTCTCATTGTCTTATTCTTTCTTCCATCTCTTTCTTGTCCGACCTAACTTTCTCCTTTCAACTGAACTAACAACAGTCATAAATGTCATGGCCTTTTCATCACTGCTAATAGTTGGCTGCAAGACATCTTTCTCCTGGAGCAATAGGGCCTATTCTTATCATTAAAACCCAATAAACTAGCACATTCACATCTATTTTAGTTTCTTCAAAATGGAAAAATGAATATGTAAAACTCTTTTTTTAAAGACTAAACTCCATCCAGAAATCTCACCACACCACAAAGAGAAACCATTTAAACCACCTCTTTCTAGAACTTCTAAATTGTATCGAGCAAACTTGCATCCCTAACAAATACAAGTGGAGACAAGCATATCAGCATGTAAATTATGTTAAAATTTGGTCAAGCCTTAGCTGTACATGACATGGTGGATTCAACAATCTTTTTGCATACTGTTACTAAACCTCCCACTTTCAGTTTCAAAAAGGCTTGCACTCGAATACTATAGCTACTCAATGAAAGCTTGCATTCCAAGTGATAACTCCAAGTTGCTCTGCTTTATAATAAGTGCATATTGTTGGGTGGATGTCTGGCCAGGACACCACCTCCCAAAATTTTTTCAATATTGCGCGATGCAGTAGGAAGAAAGAAGAAACAAAACAGAAAACAATCAAAATACGTGGATCAGCCAAAAAAAGGCTCGCCTCCACGGGACATACAAACTTCACTATGAAAAATAAATATTACAAGAGGAGATCTCACCCTTAACCCTCGTACACCCAATTTCTCCCTTACAGGAAGTTCTCCCTCACAAAAACTCTCTCTAGGAAGACCTCTCTGAATCCCTGAAGCGACTGTTGTCCGCTGTCCAGGAGCCTCCTGCTCCTTCTCCTCTCAGCGTCGCGTCCCTCTCTCTTCTTCACGGGTTCGGGTTTTCCACACCGCGCAACGTCACCAGGCCAAAAGGTTCTCTCCCGTAAAAACCAAGCCACCACACACCTCTCTGTTGGGCATCAGGGCCTTTTAAAGGCCTTAAACCTGTGTTAGATTAGGTTTAGGACTCCTAATCAAGCTCAAAATAAGTCCCAAACCATTGGATCAAGTCTGGGATTAACCCACATCGTTGGATCGCGCTCCGATCCATGGAATAGTGCCGTAGACCACGAGAAATGGATGGAAAATGGCTCTGCGATCCACGCGCTCCTCTGTGCACCGTCCAGTCCACGGTGGACTGGGCAAACGGGCTCCCTGCACGGCGGATTCAGATTTGCGAATTATTATAGATAATTCATTGGTAGAATGGAAGGAATTAGGAGATGAGGGACATGTGTAGAAATAAGAATTAAAGAGATTTCAAGAAAAATAAATGATTCAATGATCTGATCAAATATTATAATAATACTTATTATAGTATGGTTCGAGAGGAAGTAGTAGGAAATGAGATATCGAAATAGTTCTGACGATTCAGTAATATTACCATTTCAATTCGGAGTTTTTAGTTATTTCGACCCGATAGATCTTAATCAGATAGATCTTAATGATAAAATCTTCTTTTTCCAAACGCAGGATAACCCAAAGGGGTTGTGGGTTTTCTTCTACCAATTGGGGCTCTCCCTTCACCGCCTCCATGGGGATGGTCTACAGGGTTCATAACTTACTCTTACTACAGGATGCTTATCTAGCCAAGGCACCCCTTCTCTCGAAGTTACGGGGCTATTTTGCCGAGTTCCTTAGAGAGAATTGTCTCGCGCTCCTAGATATTCTCTACCTACCCACCTGTGTCGGTTTCGGATACAGATACCCTTTTGTTGAAGGTCGCTCGAACATTTCCTGGGAGTATGGTCGGGGCCGGCCCACGCGCCCCGCGCGCCTAGGCCTGGGCCGGGCCCGCCCGCTGGCCCACGCACCACTGCGCGCGGCCGCGCTGCCGCCGCTCCGCCGGCCCACCGCCGGCCGTTGGCAGTCCTCCGCCACCTCGGGTTCCATGTGGACTTCAAACGCGCGTATCTCCTCCGTTCGAGCTCCATTTGAGGTGATCTTGATCTCATTGGACTTCGTTTTTCATCACGGACCTCGCTGTGGGCTCAATGTGGATCGAATTTCGAGACATCAAATCTTAACAATCTCCGCCTCGACTCAATATTCGGTCTCCTCCTAATTTCGAGAGCTTCTGGATCTCCTCGCCCCCATGCCCTGGAACAATCGCCTGTTGATCATGGATGGGCAAACATGGGAGTCGAGTCAGGCTGCTCGATCCCATCTCCGTCAAATGCTGTACTTCTCCTGACCTGAGACCTACTCGAGGCATCATCTTGC
Source organism: Elaeis guineensis (assembly GCF_000442705.2). NCBI lineage: Eukaryota > Viridiplantae > Streptophyta > Magnoliopsida > Arecales > Arecaceae > Elaeis > Elaeis guineensis. The sequence goes on from NC_025994.2 coordinate 106,849,718, forward strand.
GACAATAGAAATCTCACCTTGCGACGTCGCTTTTTCTCCTCCCGAGTCTCCTATCTCGTGCTCGATCCACCTCCACCTGGAGCTCTACCTCATTCTGAGCTCCATCTGGCTCCTGAAGCTCCACCTCGCACTGGACTCCCCATCAGGTAATAATGTCCTCTCCTCCCCTTCTTCTACTCCAGAGCAATCCTATCGTCGCGTAGCACCTTCAGGATTCTTCCACCAGCTACCATCCTGTAGTCTCTCGAATCCAGTCTAATCAGTGAGATAAGATTCCGTCTGAAATCGGATATGTATCGGACCTCCCCCAATCTCCTCACTGCACCATCATGTGTCCTCTAGCTGATCATCCCGATATCTCCGATCGCACAGCTCGATCCATCCGACAGATAAATAGTGCCTTTACTGTTCTCCAATAAGTCAAACTGCTCCTCTCTACAACATACATGATAGGTGCATGCAGAATCTAAAATCCACTACTGAGAAAAAGTAGATACCTCGTTAGATATCTCCATGACATCTCTCTCTGAATAGCTACTGACTCTCGCTATAGCAGTCATAGTCCGATCTTTGAGTTGAGAGCAATCTCTGACTAGATGCCTCAACTCGTCACACCGGTAACATCTGATTTTGCTCAAGTCCCTTCTGCACTTGGACCGCCCTCGTCGTGATTTTCTGTCGCTCCATCTACCACCTTCTACTCCTCCAGAAGCCACTAATGCTGAGCTACCGTCATCTGAGCTCGAAATCGAGTTCTCCCTCCTGAGAACCTCGTTTTGAAGTATCGCCGCAGTGACCTCGTCCATCTTGATGGTACTCTTCCCTACTAGAAAAGCAGTCATCAAAAACTCGTACGAAGGTGAAAGCGACGCTAGCAAAACCAGCGTCCTGATTTTCTCCTCAACATTCTCACCAACACTGAAGAGGTCGGTGAGGATCTTCTGAAAATGACTTAGATGCTCCTGCACACTCTGTCCCTCAACCATCCGCAGCTGGTAAAACTGCCTCCAGAGAAAAAGAGTGTTGGTGAGAGACTTCGTCATGTACAACTCTTCGAGCTTCGACCACAGCACCATCGGAAAAGTCTCGCTAAGCACATGGATCACCACCTTATCCGCTAGGTACATGCGGATGTTACTCACCGCCTGCGTCTATAGCCGTTTTCAATCCCCCACCTCCATGATGGTCGGCTTCTTCTCGCACAAGAGAGCATCGATCAATCCTTGCTGGATGAGCACGTCCTTCATCCTTGCCTGCCACAAGGAGAAATTGCTCTTTCCATCAAACTTGTTGATCTCCATCTTGATTGATCCCGTCTTCTCCATCTTCAGTCTTGCTCACCACTGCTGCAATCTGCGTCCTTGTACTGCCTTGCTCTGATACCACTTGTTGGATGGATGTCTGGCCAGGACACCACCTTCCAAGATCTTTTCGATATTACACGATGCAGCAGGAAGAAAGAAAAAATAAAACAGAAAACAATCAAAATACGTGGATCAGTCAAAAAAAGACTCGCCTCCACGGGACATGCAAACTTCACAATAAAAAAGAAATATTACAAGAGGAGATCTCACCCTCAAGCCTCGTATACCCAATTTCTCCCTCACAGGAAGTTCTCCCTAACAAAAGCTCTCTCTTAAGGAAGCCCCTCCTGAACCCCTGAAGCGATCGCGGCCCGCTGTCAAAGAGCCTCCTGCTCTTTCTCCTCTCAGCATCGTGTCTCTCTCTTCTTCACGGGTTTGGGTTTTCCACACCACGCGACGTCACCAAGCCACAAGGTTCTCCTCCGTGAAAACCAAACCACCACACACTTCTCTGTCGGGCATCAAGGCCTTTTAAAGGCCTTAAACCCAGTTAGATTAGCATTAGAACTCCTAATCAAGCCCAAATAAGTTCCTGAACCATCGGATCAACACCGCATGCCTCCTAGAGCCGTCCGATCAATATCGGTATACAGAATAGTATCGTGGAACGCACGAAATGCATGAGAAACGCCCACGCGATCCACAGACCTCCAGATGCACCGCCCGGTCCACGGTGGACCGGAAAAATGGGCTCCCAGGGCGCGCGTGGGCCTGGGCCGCGCCCGCGCAGTGCGCCTGGGCCTGGGTCGCGCCCCGTGTGCCCGGGCCTGGGTCGGGTCCGCTTGCTGGGCCGCACCCAACCCATATGCTAGCCGCGCTTGGGCCACGCCCCGCCATGCGCGGCCACGCCACTGCCACTCTGCCGGCCCGCCGCCAACCGTCGGTTGCTGGCGGTCCTCCGCCACCTCGAGTTCCGTGCAGACTTCAAACATGCGTATCTCCTCTGTCCGAGCTCCGTTTGAGGTGATCTTGATCTCGTTGGACTCCGTTTTTCATCGCGAACCTCAATGTAGGCTCAATGTGGACCGAAGCTCGAGACGTCAAATCCTAACACATGTTACGTAATTTTTTTGCACAAATAACATGAGATATTATCTATAGCCTTGGCAGCGGGGAAAAATCTCACTAATGCAACCTATTCTTCAAGAAACAGCTAAAAAGAAAAAAAAAAGAAGCAGAAGAAGGCCAATTAGTTGCGAAATATTTTTGATAATTCAAAATAGCGGTGAAAAAGGTGAAAAGAAAATGATACAAAGTTGTCATATGAAACATTTTCGACTTCAAAATATGGCCCGCATTTTAGATGGGAAAAGTTATGGGACAGGAAGAAAAGCAACTAACCACGAGGTGTAAATTGTGACTGAAATGCCTACTAAAGTAGCCTCTTTTAGTTGCAGAAAACTGACCTGCAAAAAAGAAGGCATATTTGAAACAAAATCTCAAAGAGAGCTAATAACACATGGCAAGAAGTCAAGGGCGTACAGCACCGAATAACGCATAAAGCCAACTGTAAAGAAATGGGGGATTCATGGAAGCATTTTTTATGCTAAAGGGTCTGTACATCTTAAATAATACAATAAAATACGTATAAAGCACTTTGTAACTCCAGCAGGTCCTAGTTCAATGTAATGGAGACATAAATACGAAGAGAAATTTCACATACAAGATGGAAGTTCCATGGTATTATCATTAAATTGAAAGAAATTAATCAGTGAACAAGTAGGAAATAATTGCCCTTAGGCTGAGAGTAGAAAATTAAGGTCCAAAGGTTGAGATAGACTGCAAACTTAATAAACTTATTGTGTGTCAAGGAGCCCAAAGATTATTGAAAGCTGCAGATTACAAGTGAATCTGTGTTAAAATCATGTCAGCATCCATAACTCATCCAATGGTAGACATTAAGTATATGAGATTCATGGAAAACTTTGAACCTAAAGGGTTTATACATCTTAAATATCACAATAAAATGACTATAAAACACATTGTTCTTCATATGGATTCTTCATTGATTTATTGGCAACCTAAGTGAGACAAGAAGATTCAAAATATAGGATCAGAGTTCTTTGGCATTACCATTAATCTCAAAGCAATCAATTATCCAACAACTAGGAAATGATCGTCCTTGCACTTAAAGAAGAAAATTAATTTTCGAAGTTTTAGATAGACCCGAGGCCTCGTCAACTTGTTTCACCACTTGGACCCATAAAGTATTAAGAGTCAAAGGTTGTGATATTGTAATTTTATATTAAGGTTTTGTCAGCATCCAGAAAAAATTTCTGTATAAACAGCATTGGCGATTCATTGATATAGACATAACTGTAGCACATACCTACACCTATTACCCGACATCAAATGTCCACAATTTTAGGGTCTTTGTTTTCTGTTTTTGTTTCAAAAAATCGAAGAAGAAAAATGAAGTAAAGCGAGCAACATATATGATGAAACTCTTCTGTTCCCTGAAATGAAATTGTTTGTAGAATATTAGGGATTTTGGTATCAAAGACATGTTGCTTTCAAGAAAGAGTGAAAACAAAATCAAGGAATAGCACATCAATTTCCATTTGGTATTTCACTAACTCATCCATTTTCGCTCATTTGTAGCGAAACGAAAACATAAATAACAAAATTCTAAGCAGGCTCTTAAAAATTATTTACCACCCGAATTTTTACCATATTCCAAAGTTTTTCACAGGCACACCAATCCAATAAACCTAGCTACCATGCATCTCACTTTTATCATAAACCAACAACGATTCTAAGTTGTGGAAAAAAGATGAAACCTGAGTCTTTTGCAATCCGGAGACCGAGCCGTGAGAGTCTCGACAGAAACATCGGATTGGACCTGCCAACTTCTGGAATTTAATTTCTTTCTTTCATTAGAGCAGGATAATCTTGAAGTATTACTAGAAGGAGTACTCGAACCTAAGGATGAGCGAAGGAGAAGAATTTACCCGTTCTTTTTCCCTTCTGCTGAAAGAAACTCCACCCTTGCGGGGAGAAGAAGAAGCCAGAATTTTATGATGACCGAGAGGGATGTCGAGATGTATTCGATGTTTACGTGTCGGCCGAAATTTCGGCTTGCAAAAATATCGGGAAGATGCTAAATATCGGTTCTTGATGAACCAATTTTTCTATTTTAAAAGCGTCAACCGTGATCTCGACAGACCGCAATCATGTACCGAGATTTCGGTATGTGGTTTTATTGAAAGCAAGCGTTTAGATACATGAAAGTTACGCCTTAATTGGGTGGGAAAAATAAGGGAGAAAAAAAAAATTATTATTTTTTTTGATTGAAAAATTTTTATCAAAAAAATAAAAAAAAAATAGAACAACCAAAGAAATATAAATTTTTAAAATTCATCATCTTTTTCTTCTCTGAATCAAACGGAATTGGAGAGAAAAAATTTGAGAGTTAATGAATCTTTTATAATTTCTATCCTACCCTTTTAATGATAAAAAATAAAATTAATATTATATTTCAATCCTAAGACTTATTTCAACCATTCTACCTAAATCTTCCATATGATTAAGATTTTCATGGATAAGAAAAATCTACGAAAACAAAAAAAAATTAAAAAAAATTAAAAAAAAATTTTTTTTTGGATCTTTTCTTAAGTTTGTTGGTTTCTTTTAAAGATATAATAATAAAAAAAAATTGTAAAGTTTTATTTTTTTTTTTCTTTTCTACTCCCAATCAAGAATGAAAGAAATTATTTTCTTTTCTTTCTTTAAACTTTCAATTAAGAGAAAAATAATATACTTACTTTCTTTTTTTTTTACTAATATTTTTTTTTTCTTTCCTAAACTCTCAACCAAGACGTTATTGTGCAATAAGCGATGGTTGTAACTCATATGCAAATTAAAACTTTAGAAGGCCCTAAAATTTTGCATGTGCTCCACACATGATGGAAAAGAAATGGTCTTGAAGAGACTTCAAGAGGGGAGTCTGTATAATAATAGTATAATAATAGATAAAGAAGACAAGCAAGGTAAAAGACAAAGAAATACTATTGAATCAGTGGAGTATGGAACGCTATGCACGATGTTTTTAATGCATGATCTACATGTGTGCGTGCTCACCATGATAAGGTGCAATAGCTAAGTAATGTGCTTGTAAATTTCTCCATCGTAGGACTGTTTCAATAGGGACTTATATAGATCTTATATTAATCCACCATATACAATGAAAAAATCATGAGTCTAGCAAGCAAAGCATGTTGAATTATGAGATCTTTATTGCAAACTATTTGGTTTCCTAAATCAAAAAAAAAAAGGGGCTGTTTCTAACTTATTTTGCGAAAACTAGCAAGTTGCTGGACATGAAAAATAAAAATTCCAAAACAATTTCCACCTTTTTTTAATAAATAAAATATGCTTTACAAGAGAAATATATTTTATAATTATTTATTAAAAAAAACCTATATACTAAGGATTACAATTAAATTTATATGAATGAAAGCCTTGGACTTCTAATATACCATGCCGATGAGCATCCATATTATGTGTCTTTTCATGATAGTACGCTTGTTTTGGTTGCATAGCAAATCTGATTACAAACAAAGAAAATGATAGTTACAAATGACAAATTGAGATAATTAGCTTACTCATAGTGACAAAATATATGAAATTTGATGAAAAGTCGGAGCTACATCATCTAAAAAGAGAAAAAATTTGTACCAATATTTATAAGGTCCATAACCTGATTTACTTCTCTTTTTATATAAGTACTGATTGCAAATGGATTTTGCTCATATTAATTATTCATACATACTTTCGAATTGAGAAAATTTAAGATGTCCTAATAGGATTGACAACGCAAGTTTTCTATTTCATTCTTTCATAGCTTATGAATAAAAGAGCCTCACAATACTTAATCCCATATAGCAATGCTTTACCTAATTATTCATGATCAAAATTTTAAACCAATATTTTTGTAACCCCACCAAAATTGTTATTAACCATTATAAAATTGTAATGGCCATCAATGGTCATATAATGCATGACTTGAAACTATCCCATATTAAAATAATGCATGATGGCCATTACCCATATATCGTAATAAAAATAATGAAGAAGAATGAAAGAACACCAAACCATTTTAGTCATTATATTATTATTATTGTTATTATTATTATTTTATGGGACACATTTGGAAGGAAAATTAGAGTAAACGACCAAATTTTGGAAAAAAAATATTTAAGAAAACAATGTAAATGACAAATAACAACCGTTATCTCTTCCCACTATAAAACGAACGAAAGGCCAATGGTTAAATAACGGCCGTTATTTATGTATTACTTGTTCTTGTGTACAGGATAAACGGAACCAAGAAACATTAAAACGGTTCATTTGTAATGTTATAACAGCCGCTATTTTAATATAAAAGCATGAAAACCAAGGGGACATAATGTTCTCTGTCTCTGTTAATCTACCAGTGTCTGGCACTGCTCTTGGACTTTGCCGTTAGCCGGCGACTTCCTTCCTGTTCTCTCCACCCCTCTCGCTTCTTTCCTTTTCTTCTTCTTTTCTCCACCTCTCCTTCCCGCCGGAGGAGATGAGCGGCGGCGAAGGCCAAGAAAGCCCGGCGATCGCGGTAGCGGCGAACGCGGCCGACGAGCTCTACCGCGTCCGCGACACCTACTTCCCCCAGGACCCGGCGGAGAAGATCTCGAGGCTTCAAGCCCTAGCCGACGCTGCTCTCAGCATCGTCGACTCCGTCCCCCCCGGTACGCTTCAAATCCCATTTCTTCCCCTCTCCCTCTCCCTCTCCCTCTAAGATCTTTACATGTTCCGTTGTCATGCGCCGTAATCGAAATCGATCGCTAGACGTGTTTAGACAGTTAGATCAGCAAATAGAGTTCGTTTCTTATTTGTTTGGTGGCTAATGTGCGTAAGGTTCTGTTAGTAACCCCAAATCTTGAACATCGAACGTGAAATGAAATCTTGATCCTTGAACGATAAATCAGGTGAAGATTCCATTTGAATTGTCGTTTTCTGGTTGGCCAAGAATTGTGATTCTGATCTTGAAATAAGGGGGCATTCACCAAGGACAGAAATTTTGTGATCTGGCAGAATTTGGGAAAAATTTAGGAGAATGCCAGATTTTAGAATTGAAGAATTACAATACAGTTTAATGGTACCGGAACATTTTGATGAGCAGAAAAATTGATCCTATTGGGATTTTGAAGGTTTTGTTGGAAAAATAAAATGGATATTAAGTAGGATTTATTTTAGGAGTACTTTACCTAAATAATGCAAATAATTTTTTTTTATCTAAATAAATCTGTTGCGGCCAATCCCCCGTCGTCTAATCGCCGGTGTCGCGCACCTGCAAAAAAAGTCCTCACAGACCGGAGATGCCTCCGGCGGGGACCCTCCGACGGTCAAGTCAGAGAGGAGATTAGATAACAGTGAAAAATTAGGGGTTCAGCGGGAGAGAGAAAGAGAGAGCTCAAGAGCTTAGAGGTGCTTCAGAAAGCTTGAGGAAGCTTGCTCAAAACTTACCAAGACTGTTGTCTTACCCCATTTTATAGTAGAATGCGGTATGATCCCGTCATTAAAGGTGCAAACAACTGGAGAGTCGTCAAATCGTCGGGGGCTGTCAAATCGTCGTGGGTTGTCAAGTTATTGGGATTAATCCATGTCCTTGATAGGACAATGTTCTAAGACGGCTATACCGCATGTCCTTGACAGGACAACTGTCTATAGCGGTCGTACGGTGTTTGGGTGGGCTGGTCGATTATATGTCGGTATTCGGCTGTCGAGACGTCGGATGATGATCCGAAGACACCATCGGCTGGTCTGGTGCCTTGTGGAAGTCGGACGTCGGCTGCCACTCCCGATAGTGAGTCGGTGATTTGGGCTCGGTCGCTTGGCCGATCAGAAATAGTATGGATCTGTTCGACCGACATACCTTCGATCGGATATTGTCGGCAGTCATCGTCGGAGTCGTCCGTCGGTCCGGTCGGTAGAGTCTGGCGTCGGTCAGACCGGTCCGAGAGTAAGTCGGCATACAGAGGTCGGTCGGTATATCCCAACAGTTGCCCCCCCACTCCTGAGTTGGATGTCGTATTGGCCAGCGTTTCCATGTGGACGACGGCTTCGGACGAAAGGAGTGGTTTTCCATCACGTCATGCTCTGACTCTGACGACCGTACCAATGAACGATCCGATGTCGGACATCTCATTGGGAACGCGAACCACCATCTTCTTGGGAATGCGAACTACCGTCTCCTTGGGAATGCGAACTGCTGTCTCCTTGGGAACACGAACCGCCGTCTCTTTGGGAATGCGAACTGCCGTCGGTTAATGAATCCCGAGACGCGATTTTTCCGCCACATGTCAGGAGGCTATTGGGCCGGAACCGTTCACGCGGATGGAGGCGACGTGGCTTGATCTGGGGGCAGGTGCGTCGAACCGTCGGACCGAGAAAGGGTCCAGGTGCTGCCACGTGTCGACATCCGGGAAACTCTCGTTCGGCGCGCTTTCATCTCGACCGTTGAAGGGCCTTATATATATATGCGGCCACTTACATCCAAAACTTTACTTTTTGCTGCAAATCTGTTCCTGACGCTGAGGCTCTTTCGAGTTGTCCCCCAGTTCCAGGTAGTTGTTTCCATCCTCTTCCTTTGAAAACTCTTCTTGAAGTTTTTTCGTTCCTGTCTCCTTGCATCCTTTCTCCTTTGTCATTTTCTTTTTGTTCTCCTTTCTGGGGCTAGCGTTATGGCTAGAACCTCTCCTCGAGGAAGTCAGTCGGAGAACCCGATCGACGATTCTCGATCGACCTCGGAGGTGGAGGCTTCTTCACTTTCGGGGGCAAACGTCGAACGGCTCAGGGAGCAGTACGGTATCCCGGAGCAGTTCGAACTTTTCGCCCTTGGAGCTGAGGGTCGAATAACAACCTGCCTCCGAGCCAGGTGGCCTTTTATGTTGAGGACCTTCGGGCAGCTCTTCGCTTCCTGATTTCGGAGTTTGTCCGGAACGTCTTGGATTATTACGGGCTCTGTCCGGCGCAACTGGCGCCGAACTCAGTCTGATTAATAATCAGTTTTGCTTTGTTGTGTCGGCTTTTGCCGACCTTTCCCCGCATTTCTCTCTTCCGGGCGTTCTTCATCCTCCAACCCCACCCGAAAGCTCGAGGGTGGTGGTTCTTCAATCTCCGGAAGGGTCTTTCGTTCATTACCGGTCTTCCATCGTCGATCTACGGGTGGAAGAACCAATTTTTCTTTGCTTCTTCTTCGCTACCTTGGGGGTTTCCTTTTCGCTGGGACGATCCTTGGACTCAGCCGAACGAAAACAGTCGGGTGGAGGCTGGAGACCGAGAGGACTTTCACCGACTGAAGGATGTGTCGGTGCCGAAGCAGAGGGAGCTCGTCACCGAGCAAGCTTTGTACGACGCCGGCCTGAGTTCGGTTCCCCGTTTAGGTACAGTTCGGTCTGTTGGTCGTTTTTTGTCTTTTTTATCCATCTTTGGACTTGTGCTGATCCTTTGTTGAAATTGCAGGCATGCCGCCGAGAGTGAGGCTAACGGATGCCGATATTCGGCAACATACGGCGAGGAAGAGACCGGCGCCTGGGACCGGACCTTCGCGGCCTCCCAAGAGGCCTCAGATATCATCGCCGACCGACATTACGACGGCGGCAGCGCAGCCTGACACCAAACATGCATCGGGCTACGAGTCGGTCATCGTCCTGTCGGCGCCGGCGGTGCCACTCGAGGCGCCGTCCGAGGAAGGGGCGGCTGAGGGGGCAGCCGAAGGAGTGTCGGCTCCCCCACCCACGGAAGAGGTTCGGACCGAAGTACGTGAGCCCGAACGACCTGCTGCGGCCCCCGTCGTGCCCTCGGGAGGGACCCAGTCGAGCTCGAGCTTTCCGTCTCTCTCCGACCTTCGAGCCTGGGTGACCGATCGGGGGAAGGCACCGATGGCACCGACGGACGACACAAGATCGGCGGGCCGCGTCGCATCGTCCGACGTTCAGGTTTCCGAAGGAGCGTCGGCCCTGGCCAACCACAATTTGGCTAGGAGGTTGTGTCAGGCGACCATCCTCCCGGCCGATCGGGAGCTCTTGAAGGATCGGCCGGTGTCCGACATGCTTTCTGCCTTTTACCCGACCATGATCCAGGTGAGTTCTTCTTTTCCTTTCCCCTTCATTGTTATTTTTATCATTTTATTTTTTTGACGATCGGCCTTCTATTTGCAGCTGATCTACAGCATATCCGAGCTGGAGGCCGGGTATCGGAGGTTCGGCGACGTCCAGGCGGTCTGGAAGAATCGGGCCGAAACCGTCGAAGTGGAGAAGGCGACGCTGGTGGACCAGCTGAAGTTGTCGGTCGACCGTGAGGCTAGGCTCGAGGAGGAGATCTCCCGACTCACCAACGGCCTAGCTGCCTCGGAGGCCGAACTTCAGTCGGCTCGCGAGCAGATCCAGCGCAAGACCCGCTCCGTTCACCGACTGCGGCGTGAGCGGGATGGCTGCGTCAGGGAGCTCGAGGCCGAGCGCGAACAGCTTCGCATTAGCTTGGAGAACCTGGCTAAGGCTGAAGAGAACTTGTCCTCCGCCCAAGCTGACGCCGACATAGCGAAGGCGGAGTCGGCCAAGGAGGCGCTGATCCGGGCGGTGGAGGACTTTCGTGGCTCGGACGAGTATCGGGAGGAGCTCCTCGAGAGCGGCTTCGCCTCCTATCGGGTGGGGTACGAGGACGCCCGGGATGCGATTCAGAGTCTGCATCCGGAGCTCGACCTGAGCGGCATCGTCCCCCAGGGTCGGAGGACCAAGCCGCAGAGGAAGAGGCCGACCCACTGCTGACGGAACGAGTTGCCGAAGGTGAGGCAGCTACAACCTCCGATCCCTCCCCGACCCGAGCGGGCACGCCGGTTGCTCTTGAACTCTACCCGGTGCAAGAAGTCGACACCGACGAATAGTCGGAGTATCTGCTCTGTTATCTTTGTATTCTTTTCTTTCTGCTTAGTCTTTGATATTTGTAATCGGGCTTCGTCCCAATTTTGTAATCGAACTTCGGCCCAGTTTTGTAAGTCATTTCAACTTAACAAAATCAAAGACTTTTCACACTTTTCCCCGCGTGCGGTTCAATGTGTTTGATTTGCCGAGCCATCCATGAGAATATAGGTCGTAGCTCTGACATACCTCGTTAGGACGTTCGGTAGGATCTAGCATAGCCGATCAAAGTAGTCAGTAGCGTGCGCCGTGCCAAGGATAGCGCAAGCCCCAATCGCAGGCCGGCATCCCGACCGTCATACAGATAGCGTAGGATCCGATGGTCGAGAGCCGTACCGATTGTAGGTCGAGTGTCCGCTGCCTGGACCTTGGTCGGGCGTGTACGTCAGGCCGAGTGTCGGCCAATCACCGAACGTAGCTCGTCGACACGATCATTCCGTAGAGTCCGATAGTCGAGTAGTGTCCGACGTATTCGGATAGGATAACGATGACAAGTCGAATATCCGTTGTCCGGTCCTTGGTCGGGCATGCACGTCGGGATGCATGGTAAACGGTTTTAAGCCGAATATCCTTCGACCGGTCATAACCAAGTCGGTGTGTCGTAAGTCGAATATCCGTTGTCCGGATCTTGGTCGGGCGGGTACGTCGCGGTGCGTGATAAACGGTGGCAAGCCGAATATCCTTCGACCGGTCGTAACTAAGTCGGCATGTCGTAAGTCGAATATCCGTTGCCCGTACCTTAGTCGGACGGGTACGTCGCGGTTGTCTTGGCGTCTTGCCCTTCTTAATCAAAGCTAAGTCGGCAAGTTAGCCAGCCGCGTTGCTCGAGAGTCGACTGTGGAAGGAGCGCGGCTTCAATTTAGAGAGATTTCATCGTTAGTGCTGGCCTTCCATTAGTGTAGACAGAACGATTCTCGTAAGAGTCATGTGTCGTCGACGATCGAGTCGTAGAGTCGGCGATCGAGTCGTAGACTCGGCGTAGAGTCGGCAATCGAGTCGTAGACTCGGCATAAAGTCAGCAATCGAGTCGTAGATTCGGCGATCGAGTCGTTGGGCCCAAGTCGGGGCGTCGAGGCTCGTACTTCTGGCGAGGGCCGACCCTCAGCGGAGAGCCAAACTTTGTAGACTCTGGAGTTTTGAAATTGTATTGTATTCTGAGCAAGGGCATACAGAATTCATTGATAATACAATTTCAGGTTGTCAGCATTCCAAGTCCGGGGAATGGCCGTCCCTTTCAGGGTTTTAAGTCGGTAGGCGCCCGGCCTGCAGATGTCTGCTATCTTGTAGGGTCCTTCCCAGTTTGGGGATAGTTTCCCTTGATCCTGAGGCTTCGAGATTTCCGCCTTCCTTAGAACCAGGTTTCCGGGTCTGAAAGACTTTGGCCTAACTTTAGTGTTGTAGTATCGGGTCACTCTTTGTCGGTAGGAAGCCATGCGGAGTTGAACCTCGCGTCGGAGCTCGGGCAGGAGGTCCAAATCAGCTCTCCGACACTCGGAGTTGCCCGGTTCACAGTATTGCTCAACTCTAGTCGATGGCAGTCCGATCTCTAGTGGGATCATTGCCTCCGTCCCATAGGCCAAATTGAAAGGAGATTCTCCGGTCGGGACCCGGGGTGTCGTTCGGTATGCCCACAGGATCGAGTGCAACTCTTCGACCCAGAGGCCTCTGGCTTCATTCAGTCGAGTCTTCAACCCATGTAGAATGGTTCGGTTGGTTACTTTGACTTTCCTGTTGGATTGCGGATGGCCGACCGAGGTCAGCTTGTGCGTGATATGAAATCTCGCATAGAACTCTCTGAAATCATTGTTGTCGAACTGTCGCCCATTGTCGGTGATGATGGTGTGTGGTAGTCCGAACCTAGAGATGATAGATTTCTGGACAAAGTCTTCCATCTTGCGCTCAGTGATTTGCGCCAGGGGTTCGGCCTCCATCCACTTGGTGAAGTAGTCGATTGCGACAACTATAAATTTTCTTTGGCCAGACGCCGGAGGGAAAGGGCCAAGTATGTTGATCCCCCACTGGGCGAAGGGCCATGGGGCGACAATGGAAGTCAGTTGGTTGGCGGGCCGGTGTTGTAAGTTGGCGTACTTCTAACACGGCTCACACCTCCGAACCAAGTCAGTCGCATCTTTCTTCATGGTGGGCCAGTAGTAACCTCGCTGCAGGACTTTGTAGGCCAAGGATTTGTCCCCCAGGTGACTCCCGTAGATCTCTTCATGTATCTCTCTGAGTGCGTAGTCCGCATCCGTCGGTCTCAGGCACTGTAGCAAGGGAAGGGAGAACGACCTTTTGTAGAGTCGTCCGTCCATCATTACATACTAGGAGGCCGCTCACCGGAGTCGCTTGACTTCCGCGGGATCTTCGGGGCTGGTTCCATCAGTCAGATACTGAACGATCGGGTCCATCCAGCTTGGCTCGGTCGTCAGTTGGAGTACCTTCCTTAGCCCTGTCGATGCTCGATTGCTCGAGACTCTCCACGAAAGTTCGGCCCAAGGTGCCGTAGGCGGACGTCGCAAGCCTGGAGAGTGCGTCGGCCCGAGCATTCTCCGACCTGAGAATGTGGGAGATCTCGAAATACTTGAGGTGTGCCACGAGATCTCTCACCTTCTGGAGATATTTCGTCATGGTCGGGTCTCGCGCTTCGAATTCACCTTTGACTTGCCCCACAATCAGCTGGGAGTCGGAGAAGACTTGATCCCGAGCTCCTTCACCACTCTCAAGCCAGCGAGAAGCGCTTCATACTCGGCTTGATTATTGGAAGCTTTGAAGTTGAATCGAAGGGCGTACTCGGTAACCACTCCCTCCGAGTTGGTGAGCAGGAACCCGGCCCCACTCCCTTGGGCATTGGAAGCTCCATCTATGTGTAACACCCAGGTTGACCTGGGGTCATATTCAGAGGTCGCAGCTTCTTTGGAGCTCCCCCGCCTTCCGACATTTGGTCGGCTGTCGGGCATTCCGCAATAAAATCGGCCAGGACTTGGACTTTCAAAGCAGGTCACGGTCGGTACTGGATGTCAAACTCGCTCAACCTCACCGTCTATTTCGCCAGTCGTCCTGATGTGTCGGGGCGGTGGAGGATCGCCCTCAGGGGTTGGTCGGTGAGGACCACGACGGTGTGTGCTTGAAAATACGGACGGAGTCGTTGCGCGGATATGACTAAGGCAAATATCATCTTCTTCGCCCTTGAATACCGAGTTTCAGCCCCGTGGAGCACTTTGCTGATATAATATACGGGCTGGTGAGTTCGACTCTCGTTCTCCCGGACGAGTACCGAACTAACAGCCTCTGGGGCGGTGGCCAAATACAGGTACAATATTTCTCCGACCTCTGGCTTTGCAAGCAGGGGCGGAGAAGCCAGGTACTTCAAATCTTCGAAGGCTTGCCGGCACTCATTCGGCCAAGAGAAGTCCTTCGTCTGCCTCAGAATTTTGAAGAACGGGAGGCACCTCTCAGCCGACCGAGAGATGAATCGGCTGAGTGCGATGATCTTTCCATTGAGCTGCTGCACTTTTTTTTTTGTGTTCGGGTGCCGCATGTCGATGATCGCCTTTATCTTCTCGGGGTTGGCCTCGATTTCGCGTTGAGAAATGAGGAACCCGAGGAACTTCTCCGAAGCTACCCCGAAGGTGCACTTAGTCGGATTTAGTTTCATCCGATGTCGTCGAAGAGTGCGAAAGATTTCTTCCAAGTCTTGGACATGATCTGAAGCCTGTGCGCTCTTTACCAGCATGTCGTCCACGTACACCTTCATGTTGCGCCCGATTTGATCTTTGAAGATCTTATTGACGAGACATTGGTAGGTGGCTCCGGCATTCTTCAGACCGAAGGGTATCACTTTGTAGCAGTAAAGGTCCTTGGCGGTCACGAAGGCCGTATGCTCTTCGTCCTCGGGTGCCATCCGGATTTGGTTATATCCGGCGAAGGCATCCATGAAGCTGAGCAGTCGATGACCGGACGTCGCATCCACCAGTTGGTCGATCTTCGGCAGTGGAAAGCTGTCCTTCGGACAGGCCCGATTCAAGTCGGTGTAGTCGATACAGATCCTCCACTTTTCGTTAGCTTTCTTCATCATAACGACATTTGCGAGCCAATTGGGATATGTGGTTTCTCTGATGAAGCTCGCCTTGAGTAGCTTGTCCACTTCCTCATCGATGGCCTTCTGTCTTTCGGAGGCGAAAGCCCGTTTCTTCTGTCTCACCAGCTTCGCACCAGGGGCGATGTTGAGTCGGTGAGTTATTGTTTTCGGAGGTATGCCGGACATATCCGCTGCCGACCAAGCGAATATGTCGGCGTTAGCTTTCAACAGCTTTATCAACTGCTGTCGCTTCGGATCGGACAGCTGCGACCCGATCCAGACGACCTGTTCAGGATTCTTTGCCATCGGGAAGAAAATCAGCTGTTCAGCCGATCACCCCGCTCCTCTTCCCGTTGGTCCAGCTTGTCGACCGTTAGGGAGTCCTTCGATTTATTGCTTTGAGTAGAGATTTGGAAGCATCGTCGGACGAGCTATTGATCCCCGCGCATTTCTCCGGCTCCGTTTTTAGTTGGGAACCGGACCAGCAAGTGGTATGTCGAGACTATCGCCCTGAGGGCGTTTAGTCCGGATCTTCCAAGTATGGCATTGTAGGTCGAAGGTACTTGGGCGACCGTGAATGTCATGTGGACGGTGCTTTATCGCGGTTCGGCCCCAGCTGTCACAGGAAGAGTAATTTCTCCTTCCACCGGGATGGCTTCCCCGGCAAAACCCACTAGGGGCGTAGAGACTCTCCTGAGTTGGTCGGTCGACAGTCGCATTCGAGAAAAGGCCGAGTAAAACAAAACATTAGTCGAGCTTCCATTATCAACAAGAATCCTTTTTACATCATAGTTCACTATCATCGTCGAGACAACAACAGTATCATCATGGAGAGTTTGGATTCCCCGAGCATCCTCATCTGTAAAGATGATTACATCGTCCTGGCGTGGCCTCTTTGTCGACTCCCCTTTAGCAGTCGTCCCCCGATCCAGTCGTCTAGAGATCATGTTGATGACCCCAGCCGTAGGCTGATTATTTGCTGCCTCTTCAGTCGGTTGGGGTTGTCGGTCGGGAAGGAGCCGAGCCGACGGGTTCCTTCGATACTTTTCGAGATACCCTCGTCGTATGAGAGCCTCTATTTCATCCTTGAGTTGGATGCATTGCTCGGTGGTGTGACCGTGGCTCCGAGGGAACCGACAGTACCTTCTCCGATCGAGGCCTTTTGCCTTCAGAGGCGGAGGCCGTCACAGATATTCCGCTCTTTCGATCTCCATCAGGATCTGCGCGCGAGGAGCGGAGAGAAGGGTGTAGGAGTCATACCTGCGATGCGTTGGTCTCAAATTCCGGCGTCAGGGCGATCTCGGACTCCATCGTCGGGGCGAGACCCGTTTATCAGTCGGGGGCCTGCTGGGTTCAGTAGCAGCCCAATTTTTCTTCCGCTTCTCCTTCTGGCCCGCGTCCTCGGTCAGGCATCGGTCGGAAGCTCTTTCGTCCGCGCGCATGTATTTGTACGCGCGCTCCAGTAATTCGGCATATGTTCGGGGGATGGTATTGTCCAAGGAATACATGAACTGGGACCCCCTTAGCCCCCTCTTTATGGCCGAGATAGCCATGTCTTCATTGAGGTCCCGGACCTCAAGTGTGGCCGCATTGAATCGGGCCACAAAGTGTCGGAGCGTTTCGTTTTCTCCCTATTTGAGGGAGAAAAGACTGTCCGAGATTCGTGGCGGTTTTCGGCTGGTGCTGAAATGGGCCACGAAAGAATGCTCGAGCTGCCCGAAGGAGTGGATACTCCCTAAGCGGAAGTCGGAGTACCAGGCCCTGGCAGCTTTACGAAGCGTGGCGGAAAAGCCGATGCAGAGGAGGGCATCGGTTGCCCCCTGAATTGTCATGAGAGCCTTGTAGCTCTCTAGATGGTCAACTGGGTCGGTGGAGCCGTCGTAAGGCTCCACGTGAGGCATCTTGAACCGACTAGGGATCGGTTCGTCGAGGACAAATCGGGAGAGAGGTTGGGTGGTCCGGAAGTCGACGTCATTCGAAGACTTCTGACCATCCACTGGAGTTGGGCAAGCCGACGGTCAATTTTTTCGAACTTACGTTCGTAGTCGTCCAACCGTCGGTGTTGTGAAACCCCAGGGGTCGAATCTCCCGACGAACTTGAGAGTGAGGTGGACAGTGTCTGCGGCCGCTTCTCCTTCCTTGCCCGCTCCAGCTGAGAAGGAGAAGGACGTCGAGACCGGTGGGTGTCGCACCGTGGCCGCCTCGCCCCTTCTCGATGGGAGTGCTGAGACGGCTGCTCTTGAGGAGGAGACGGAAGTTGACGCGGACGTCGGTGGCTGCTTCTGGACGGCATAGAGTGCGCCGTCGGTTGTTCCGCCGGCGGTTGCGGCAACTGAGTCGGTTGCTGTTGGAGGTTTTTGACCGCATCCGTCATAACGGTCATTTGCCGCATGATCGCCGCGATTTGCGCCTCCATAGTTACCACCGGATGCGGAGAGCTGGGCTCCGCCATGGAAGGTGAAGGAGGGGCCTCTTCCCGACGGGAAGAGCACCTCGCCGATCCGATAGCTCTCGATCGCTGAGCCTTGATTTTTGTCATCTCGAGAGATTTTTTTTTTAAGCTCTGTGGAACTCGCTGTCTTATCTCTGTCGAATATTCCTACCTGGCACGCCAAATCTGTTGCGGCCAATCCCCCGATCGTCGGTGTCGCGCACCTGCAAGAAAAGTTCTCACAGACCGGAGATGCCTCCGGCAGGGATCCTCCGACGATCAAGTCAGAGAGGAGACTAGGCAACAGTGAAAAATCAGGGGCTCAACGGGAGAGAGAGAGAGCTCAAGAGCTTAGAGGCGCTTCAGAGAGCTTGAGGAAGCTTGCTCAAAACTTACCAAGACTATTGCCTTACCCCATTTTATAGTAGAATGCGGTATGATCCCGTCATTAAAGGTGCAGACAACTGGGGAGTCGTCAAATCGTTGGGACTGTCAAATCGTCGTGGGTTGTCAAGTCACTGGGATTAATCTATGTCCTTGGCAGGACAATGCTCCAGGGCAGCCATACCGTATGTCCTTGACAGGACAACTGCCCATAGCGGTCGTACGACGTTTGGATGGGCTGGTCGACTATATGTCGGTATTCGGCTGTCGGGACGTCGGGTGATGACCCGGAGACACTGTCGGCTGGTCTGGTGCCTTGTGGAAGTCGGACGTCGGCTGCCACCCCCGACAGTGAGTTGGTGATTTGGGTTCGGCCGCTTGGCCGGTCGGGAATAGTATGGGTCTGTTCGGCCGACATACCTTCGGTCGGATATTGTCGGCAGCTATTGTCGGCAGTCATCGTTGGAGTCGTCATCGGAGTCGTCCGTCGGTCCAGTCGGTAGAGTCGGGCGTCGGTCGGATCGGTCCGAAGGTAAGTCGGTGTACAGGGGTCGGTCGGTTTATCCCAACAAAATCATCTTTGAACTTATTTACCAAACTAATGCAAAAGGTAAAACGTCATTTGGAATGGCATTTTCTGCCTGAGAAAATGCCATTCTAAATGGCATTTTTTTGCTGAGTCAGCTACCCCTCCACAGCCAACATGGAACCAACAAAAAAAAAAAAATTTGAAAGTACCATTTGAAATGGCACTTTTGAAAGTATCGTTAAACCAACGCCCGCCCGTCCGACTTCTATCTCCCACCGAAAAAAGTGCTTTCGGGAACGAGCGTTTGGTTTAATGGCGCTTTCAAAACATTTTTTAAAATTTTTTTTTAGGTTCCATGTAGGCTGCGGAAGGATGGTTGACTGGGCCAAAAAATACCATTTGGAATGATATTTTTTTAGCAGAAAACGTCGTTCCAAATGAGATTTTTACCTTTTACATCAGTTTGGTAAATAAGTTCAAAGATGCATCATTTGATTAAATTTTTTTTTATTTGCATTATTTAGGTAAAGTAATCTTTATTTTAGAACATACTAACTTAATATGGAGGAAAGACATAATTAAGGAATTTATAAATTATAGTAATTGTTTGCTTAATGTTAGATCGACCTGCCTTATGTTTCATTCATGGGGTTATCATGACAGTTAGTCTTTCAGTATTCTATTATAGCATGACCAGACAGGGTGTTTGAGAAATGGTGTATCTGGTGGCCATCATCCATCACCTCCTACCACAAGTCGCATGAATGTTTCCTTTCATTTTGCATCAGTGGGAATGGTGATTGTGGCACTGTTTTCTTGGTTAGTAATGAAGTGACATGCATTGGATGTAGGAATAGTAAAGTTTACCAGTTTTAGCATTATGTGTGTTGCGGCCAATCCCCTGTTGCACCCGTTGTCGAAAAAGAACACGTGCAAAAGAAGTTCACACTGATCGGAATTGTGTCCGACAGGAATCCTTCGATGCTTAAGTCAGTGAAGAATGGTGAACAGCAGATAAAATTTTTAGAGAGGCAGAGTCTTAGCCTAGAAGTATCTTACCAATACTATTCATTTACCTCCTTTTATAGACGAGTTGTTGGTAACCGTTTGTAACGGTTAGACACGTGGGTCTCGCTTATTTCGGCACTATGATCGTGGGATGGACGGTTATACCTACTACTGATCATGGTATGTGGTCATCATGTGCTTTCTGCGCTGGCGATTTTTGGTATACCGACTATATATCGGTAGTCTGAGTGTGTCGACTGTATGTCGGTAATTATAGAAATCCAAATGACCATTGATCGGTAACTCTGATATACTGATGGTCATCAGTCATGAAGTCGGTTAAGTTGCCATGGTTGAATTGTATTTGTTTGGGAAGTCGAGAATAACCGACTGTTGGTCGGCCTACTGATTGATAGTCGGTGGTCTGTGCCTATCAGGCCGATTGAAAGTTGGATGATGTGTTGTAATTAAGACGGAACTTATTCTATGATGTAGTTTTGATGGTTCGTCATCCATAATCGGTAGATATCTGATCGGCCGATTATGAATCGGAGAAGCAGATTGAATCATCCCAATAGTTGCCTCCCACTCTCAAGTTCAAAGTGGTTTGACATGTGGATTGGCACGTGGCTTGACACGTTGGACGAAGGGAGTTATCACGTGCTGTCTCGAGCTTCGATTTGACTACAAACATTCATGATTTCTTCAAAAAAATGAAGAGTCTCTAGCCGTTTTGTCGTTTCGATAATCGTGACCTCATCATTAGGATGTCGATTCGAGAAGATGATTTGGCATCCGGAGAATCCGGTTGATTTGATTCTGACTAGTCGATTTCGACAACGTATCCGGATGTCATTGGTTCCGAGCCGTTCACGCGGATAGAGGTGAGGTGGCATGATCTGGTGGTAGGTGTGTCGAACCGTCCGATCGATAGTCAATTTTGATGTAGCCACATATCGAAATCTGGAGCAATCTTGATTTGAACAATTTCATTTCGACCGTTGATGGGCCCTATATATACAATATCGTTTTCATTTGGATTTTTCATTTCTGTATTTGCCATCTTCTCCTGCAACTGAGGATTTTATCTTGGGTGCCGAGAGCTTTAGGGTTCTTCAAGTCCTCTTTGTATTTCCACAATCTCCACATTGTCCTCTAGTTCCAGGTCAAGTTTTCCTTTTTTTTTCCTTCTTCTAGGTTTCTTTCCCTGTCCTTTTTCCAACAGGAAGATTGTCTTGCAGATCCTATGGAGTTGTTTTGAGCTCTAGTTTTTGCCATGATTTCTTGTTATTTCTCCTACCTAACGTGTCAATCTGTTGCGGCCAATCTCCTGTTGTACTTGTTGTCGGAGAAAAACATCTGCAAAAGAAGTCCGCACCGATCGAAATTGTGTTCAGCAGGGATCCTCTGATGCTTAAGTCAGTGAGGAGTGGTGAACAACAGATAAAATTTTCAGAGAGGCAGAGTCTTAGCCCAGAAGTATCTTACCAATGCTGTTCATTTATCTTTTTTTATAGACGAGTTGTTGATAACTGCTTGTAACGGTTAGACACATAGGTCTCGCTTATTTCGGCACTATGTGATCGTGGGATGGACGGTTATACCTACTACTGATCATAGTATGTGGCCATCATGCGCTTTCTACGCTGACGGTTTTCGGTATACTGAATATACGTCGGTAGTCTGAGTATGTCGACTGTATGTCGGCAATTGTAGAAACCCGAATGACCATCGGTCGGTAACTCTGATATATCGATGGTCATCGGTCATGAAGTCGGTTAAGTTGCCATGGTTGAATTGTATTTGTCTGGAAAGTCGAGAATAGCCAACTATTGGTCGGCCTACTGACTGATAGTTGGTGGTCTGTGCCTATCAGGCCGATTGAAAGTCGGATGATGTGTTGTAATTGAGGCGGAACTTGTTTTATGATGTAGCTTTGATGGTTCGTCGTCCATAATCAGTAGATATCCGATCGGCCGACTGTGAATCAGGGAAGTAGATTGAATTATCCCAACAATGTGTGTTATGGATGTATCTAAGAATGTCTACAAATTGTTCTCTTCATATAAAACTGGTGATTTTGGAGGGATCAGTTCAGTAAAGTGATAGATATGCTGTCATGGAACATCAAAGTAAGATGAATGTCTTTCTCTTGGTTGCGTTGGATGATATCATTTAGACATTTTGTCCCAAACTGTTATTTACCCTTCTTTATTTATGCTAGATGGGACTGCACAAGATTGATGTAACATGAATGTAGTGTGACTTCATTGCAATCACCTCTCTCTATCATCAAGTTGACCATTTACTTGCATATAGTGTGTTTGATGTGCTTAACTGAACTCTACACATGAAATTCAATGTGCTTAGTTGCTGTGAGGGTTCTGTTGCAATTTCATAACGTCTTTCTGAAGCAATGAGGTGTATTTCTCTTGTATTTGTTTCCAAATTATCTCACACAGAACAAAGGAAGTCACCATTGCAACGTGCAGTTTATGAATTTTTGAGGGGAAAAATACTGGATGTGTTTCCTGATTATCACAAAGAAGCAGAAGACCATCTGTCAAAAGCTGTATGTTACAACAAATCTTTTTCTTTTTTCAGTAACATCTTTTTAAGCTTTGACTATGTTTTGAAATCAGTGATCGATTGTTTCAGGTCAAGTTGAACCCATCTCTTGCAGATGCATGGTTATGCTTAGGTAATTGCATTTGGAAGAAGGGAGATCTGCCTTCAGCAAGGAACTGTTTTTCTTTAGCACTAAGCAAGGTAATTTAAAATCAATATACCTTACTCTTCAGAACTTTAGTTGAATCTACTAGTTACATATTTTGGTATTCAAAAATTGTGTACCGTGACTATACAAAAATTTTGCAGGGTGCAAACAAAAAAATACTTTCTCAGCTGTCCATGCTAGAAAGAAAGATGGCTCAAGGTGAGGAAAATGCATTGATATTACAATTCTTTAAACATTTCAAGTTCCTAACTTATTTGAGCTAAATGTACTGAGAATGTAGTTTGGAATTTGAATCAGAACTTGAAAAGGAGAAGTAAAAATTTCAGTTTTGACTGCAATCCCGTGATTCATAGCTTCAGAGAAACTCATTGTATATATGAGTTATTTATGCCAATTTTTAACCTTTTCTTTATTTCTTTCAATCTTGGAAGCATTTTCTGGAGATCAAATTTAGATACTATGTATTGGGAATATTTAGAAGCATGGCAACATGACATCTAATTTTCACTGGCATATATAGAATGTCCTCCACAGATTGAAATCAAACAATAAAATGATATCTTATACTTTGAATATTGCTTTAACGTCATTTGTTTAAGGATAATTCTCTGACTGTCTCTATGCATAACCATCAGAATGATACATCCAAAGGTTCAAAATACTGAAATATGCCCTGAAACAATATCTAAATTATTATAAATGTTTCTAGGTATGGTCGTTTTAATTTTTCTGGTTTTTTCCTAAGTTTAGTTTTAATATTTCTGTTTTCCAAAATTTTCAAGAAAGTACTGGTCTGGAGCTGAAACCAACATTCATTTCACTCTGATGAAGCAGAAACTGATTTTTTGAACATTTCTTGATGCACTTATTTCATGCAAGACTGTTGTCTTTTCTTACTATATTTACATTAAACAATCCTTATTGAATATTTTCTGTTATAATATGTTTAGTATTTTTTGTGTAGGCACTGAAGATCAAGCACAATTAGTCGAAGAAAGCATTAAGCATGCCAAAGAAGCAGTTATGTTAGATATCAAGGATGGGAATTCTTGGTGTAAGATTCTATTTCTACTTGATCCAAAGAAAATATTACTTTGGAGATGTTTTAATTTGCAGGTGGCACTCAAGCTGTGATCAACAGTTGAACACCCTTTAGCATGGAAAGAATTATGTTGTTATATTTTAAAATCATGGATTAACATAAACAAGCTGAGGTATAAATCGTTAGTAAAATTTGCAGTCCTATAATTGATTAGAGGTGCATATGAATCTATTACGATTGTTTATTTATGAAGGCATATCACAATGATAAAGTTTTATGGCATAACTACCATCCTACATGTTTCTCATGCTACCACAAGTTTTGAGAAACAAGTTTTCGTAACTGCCTATTTTGGGTTCCCAAGAAACTTGAGGGGCATTTAATGCATAATAATTATGTAGTGAAACACATGATAAATGATGCTGATTCTTAGTATGATTTGCCAGAAATCCTGTTTACATGGTTCTGCATGTGTTCATTTCCTGGAGATCTTGAATATTGGTTTCTTAATATAGATTTGATTCAAGAAGAGTAGTATGGATTGATACCAGGAATGCTTTAAAGGTATACTAATACTGCATATACAGCACCGTATCAATATCCTTATGGGGATAAAAAGTATAAGAAGAGAAAATAATGAATGCAGAAAAACTGGAGGAGATATAGATTGAGTGTGAGGGTAAAAACGGAAAGAGGCAAGAAGAGGGTCACATGGATTTGCGACCCATTGTGGTCCTGTACCTATGTGGTCAGTATTTCAAGAGAAATAGAAGAGATGCAGCAACATAATAACTGAATATTTGTCTAGCAGGGGACCTACAAGGCTACAACATAGCTTAGTTACCAGAAACCCAATCATTAATAGGTGGGCTCTAGACAAGGATATGGGGCCCCGCATGTTCCATATTTACCATACAATACATATTATGTTGTGGGGTTATTCAAATGGCACCAATGTAACATTTACTGCATCTATATAATTGGATATACTTAACCTATTTAGAGTTTAGGTTTTTTCTTTCGGGGTGGGTAGGAGAATTGCTCTTTTCCAGAAACTCTTCCGATCTTTTCTTTTGCACTAAAATTTAGTCATATTAACTTGATTTTTTAGCCAAGTGAGTTGGATCAAAAATATACATATATTCTAGGAAATTACTTAATTGGAAATTTGATCATATGTTAAGCGTTGTTGCTAGTAAACATCATGAATAAAGTTCAATTCCTCTGGTTAATTGTTCAATTGAGATAGTCCAACTGAAGACTCGATGGTGAATTCTGGTACGGTGGAATGCATGCCTATGAAGCATGGAAATAGATGCATCGTAGGGATCTTTGCATGACATTAGGGGTGAAAGTGGTATGGATAATATCCGTTCGGATTTATTTTTGTATCTGAATCAATCCAGATATGGATAGAAATTTGAAGGTCATACTAATATACGTATCCGTATCCATATCTGCCAAAGAAAAATGGATATAGATAGACAACTATCTGATCCGTATTAGAATATCCGAATCTATCTATAACCCTATATAACTTTATATAGCACTTATTATTTTTTTTTAAGAAATATACAACAATAGAAGCATGCTATTATCTTGATTTATCATCTATTTAGTAATATCTTTGATTCTGTAGTCATGAAGTTACATTATCTAATTTATATCTATAATTATATCCATACTTCTAGTATTCGAATTGTATCTGTATTCGTTTAAAACAAATATGGATATGAATTTTTACATCCGAATAATATTCATTTCCATATTTGTATTTGTTAGATAATATGGATATGCTGGTATCCTATCCGATTTCAGTCGACATGAATATTTAGTTTAACAGACTTGGGGAAAAAAAGAAGATATGATATGGCTAGGATACAATAATAGATTTATGTATGTTTTACATATATGTAAAAAGGAATCTGTTTACATAATGGCACAATAACAAAGTCCATGCTCCATTCAAATTTTAAATCAACACTCACAGCCTCCATTGCCTGAAACAGGGGTTGTCCAATTGTCCAATTGGAAGAACAGGCGACCCCTCTTTTTCTCATCATTATGTCGATTCTGTCTTTGAGGCCGTGGTGTAGTCATCGGATTATACTTCAGACCAAGGTTTGTTGTATCAGTGTATGCTATCCTGTACTGAGCATACTAACATCGCGGGAAAGGAAGAACGGGTGATTTGATCAATGAGGTTGCACTTCAAAAATTAACACTCAAATAGAAGTAAATTGGATTGACATGGTGAAGGAAATTCTCTTGAAAAATTATATCGACATGTCAAAAGGCTACCTCCGATGTATTAGATTATAGGACACAATTCCTTAACCCTAATTCAGGCATTAAACCTGATATAGAATTATACTCAAAATAGGACTCGATAATAAGGAAATATTCTAGAATTAATCTACTACAAATATGAAAATGTCCCAATTGGAAGTCTTCGCCTGTGAATTTGCTGGCTCTTGCCATGCTTGGCATGGTCTAGCTAGTTATAGTACTTGTTGGCTGCACCCTATGCTACATCATGTACCATACTGGTCTTGAACCGAGACTTGATATGAAGATCGTAATGAGTTTCGGTATACCAAACTGACCCCCATGCCGGGCATACCGACACTGTACCAAGACGATACTAATATGGTGTCCAGTGCCAAGATGGTGAACCTTCAAACATTTTATCTTCTTCCATTTCCAATTTCCCTCTCAATTTTTTTTGTTTTCTTCTCTGATTCCCAGCTCCTCGCTTGGCTGTTGAGAAGCCCTTTTCCTCTATGGTTTTACCCTTTAAATGCTATTATGCAAAGGCATGGAGCTGGGGAACTCTTCTCCTCTCAATTTTTTTCTCCCCAGGGTCTTTTGATTGCTTGGAAAAGGCCCTTCTGGTCATTTGGAGAAATTCACATTTTCCTGCTGGTTGGACAAGGGAATGTGAAGGTGAGTTCTACAAATTTAGCTAAACTACAGAACCTCTTGTCCTTTCCTAGCAAAACCTATTCTTTTTCCTTATTTAAAACATTCCTGAACAGCCAAGAAGACTTTATACTGCTATTCCTCAAAGGCATGGATGCTTCAAATCGGCAAGGTACACGATCCATTCATATTTTAGTGTGTTTGTTCCTTTCTTTCTCATCTCTTCCCCTTCTCTATCTCCTACTATCACTCTTCTTCAATTTGTCTCTTCAACTATTTTTTCTTGTCTCTTGTAAGTTGGGCAAATCTTTTGTATCCATTGACTACACTTTTATCTTTCAAATTAGACTCTTTAAGAGAATTAATAGAGATGCCCCTTGCTGTTATATGATCTGTTTGTAGAAAAACCATATTACCGCCTGTGATCAATTTGAGTTTCAGTTTTGTGAAGATTGTAGACCCAAATTGTGATTCTTGTTTGCTAAATTCTTATAAATTTCATCTTTCTGCATTGATCTTGATTTCTTTTGCCAATTGGAGATATCATTTTTTCAGTTTCTAATACCTGTTTTTCTCCCAAAGTCATCCAAAGCTGGTTTTAAATAGCTTTTTATTCTGCCATATTCTGATCCACTAAACATTGCCACTTGTGGCTGGTTGATGGTTTATTGGTTCACACTTGTGGTTGTTTGTTACCCAACATCCCAATTCATTACACTTTTCTCATGCACCTTATGATTTTATGGCTTTTATCACTTGTTAGTATGCATACAGGAGATCCGTTTTGTTTTTGATCCTTCATATTTGTGTTGATGTTGCTGTGCCACATCATTCTTTAGGATTTAAGTTGTGATCTCGCATTCCAATATATTTCCATTTTGTGGTTAATAACCCCTTCTTTTTTTTAAAAAAAAGGGTTTGTTTCTTTGCTCATCTTGAGGTTACACCAATTGAGATTGGGTTCAACAACAAGGTCACCAAGCATTTTATCAAGCTCAAGGAGGAATGGCAGATATTATCTACCTACTACATATTCTCTTTCAAAGGAGATGAAGTTCTAAGTTTCTTTGAATGATGCTCTAACTTTTCTGAGAGCTATTACTTTGTAGTAGCATATGAATTGTTAAGAGCTCCCACGCCATTTTCTGAGCATCGCAAGCAAATTAATTTCTTCAATACAATTGACTCATATTCTTACTGTGATGTTTCATCTTCTTGGCAGACAATCTTGGAAATGCATGCCTCACAAGTTTTTTCGTAACTGGAGCATGGGACCACAATAAGCTTCGGCAATCACTGAAAGCTTATCAAAATGCTGTAAGAGTGAAAGCATTGCAGTCTATTTGATAATATTATTGGCTTTTGTAAATATTTTTGAAGGACCCTTTATATCTTAAATCTAATTTGTTTTCTTCATGAAACCAAAGATGGCTGGAAATTCTGCTAGACTACTGATGCTTTACTGGAACATGTCCTCCTCATCTGATTTAATAAGCAAAGAGTTGGTTCTTATTTTGATTATATATTTCAGGAGAAGGATGAAACGATGAAATCAAATCCAGACCTGTACTTCAATTGTGCCACTGTAAGTTCTGCATAACTCAATGGCTGTTGCTGAACTAAAATTCGAGAACGCCAATTCCACAGTACAATCTTAGCTCATGACTGTATTGTCTAGAATTTTGAAGGTTTAAAAAATTTACGTCCATTGGCATGTTGCAGAAAATTGTTTATTTATTTATTTTTGATCTGGTTCAGGCAAACAAGTATTTAGAAAACTATGAAAGGGCTCTTCATGGATTTGAATCTGCTGCTCTTAAGGATCCTAGCCTCAATGCCCATGAGGAAGTACAAAAGATCATCAATCTTCTTGACAAGATAGAGAGTTCAATGAAGGTAATGCATTTATGCTAAAACATCATTCTTCTTTACAAGAGGAGGATGATTGTTGATTGCCAGTAAGATTATCTTTTTGTATCAGAGGGAAAAGATGAAGTTAGATGCACCACATAGGAAAGGTAAAATGCTTTTGATTAACAATCTTAATGCAAAGTATGACAAGCAGGCAATTGTTAAGAATTGTAAAAATTATCGAACAAAATATAGATGTTGTCACTTGAGATGAGTAATTTTGTTTAATTTAAAAATAGGAGCCATAAACATAAATAATCAACTTTTTCCACTGATCAGGATATACATATGATTCAACTTTGCCTTTACATCCTTTCTTGAGGCCATAGCCTTTCAAATGAAAAATATAACCTTTCTCCCCTTATTCCGGAAGTATTATTTCTGTTACTTTTCATGCTCCTAAAACCCTGAATTCAAAGTATCTTTTCACTGATACCTGACCTGGACCCCATGTTGCATATGAGTGAACCATCTTTATCTAATAACTATTTTCCATGACATCATATTTTATGGTTGTCAGTCTTGATCTTTGTTCTATAGTTTAATTATTATTTCTGTTATTATTCATGCTCCTTGAAAGCTGAATTCAAAGTATCTTTTCACTGATACTGCTCTTGACCCATGTTGCATATGACTGAACCATCTTTATTGAATACATATTTCCATGACATTATATTTTATTGGTGTCACTCTTGATCTTTGTTCTATATTTTATTCTTTTTCTTGCTTAGTTTTTCGACATAGTCAGTTTAGCATCATCATCTCAACTATTTTTTTCATATATCATGGTTAATCATCACATGTCAACATTCTTATCTATAGAACAAAACTGGCATTATGAATATCTTATAGAAATTCCCTCTAAGTTTTGGTGGTGTAGAACAATTGCAAGACACTTTAAATCACACTCATGCTAAAGCTATCCTGCTTTAGTACTAGTACGGTATACCTCGTCTATCATGCCATCATGTATGATTGTTCAGGAGCAAATTAGGATTGTCTCTATTTCTCAATCTTAGTTGCATCCTTGATTAAGTAGAGTTTTAGCCCATGATTTTGGTTGAATCAAATTTGGCAGGGTTGCATTAGATCAGGTTAGGGTGGGAACTAGGGGGACTGGGTCAGGTTAAACTTCTACCTATATTTATAATGTATATTAAAAATTGTACTATACACAAATATTATACATTAAATAATTTTGTAGAATGAAGTGTATAATTCAGGTTAGTTTGGTTGGATTCAGTTGGAAGTCCACGATTCATGTTATCTGAGCCTTCAGCTGAAACTCATCTGACCTGAGACAGATCTTACCAAACTAGGCATGCATTGGTTCAACCATTCCTGATATGTTGGATTCAGTAGTTGCTCTGAACCAAGTTGCATATCTACTTTCAACTCTTGTTTTGTACCAAACTCAAATTTTCTGACTTGGTGCTTCTATTTAAGTGCTTGGAAAGCTCTTCCATAATCTGCTTTGTTAATATGCATGTGTGGTTTTGTAGCCAATTTGTATTTGTTTAGCCTCTTCTGTATCTGGAGAACCATCTACTGATATAGTGTGGTTTCAAAGGAGTCCTGCAAAAACCTATGACACTAATTTGCATGGCTGACTTCAGACACATGATTTCTTGTCACAAGGCATCCCCCTGACTCGTTTAAACCAGACTAATACCATGCTTATAGAAGCATTTGCTATGTCTTTCTACCATCTCAGCTTGTTAATCTAGGCATTAAAAGCCTAATGCAATAACTTTTGCTCTGAAATAAAATCTTTTGCCTAAACCAAACCTTAGTTTCATTCCATTTATAAACATTTATGATCTGTATATCTATTTGTCCATCATTTTATCTCATCTACTACATGTAAGCATTGCCTATCTATGCATCTTGTAGAAGCAAATTATGCTTTCTGCACATTGGGTAGTAAGTGTCATTTGATCTCACAGCAGCTGGCTGAGGACTGTCCAATTTAAAAGTTATTTTGAAGCCCAAAAGTCTGTCTAGAAGCATTAGACTGGTCTCATGGCATGACATATTAAACCTCATTTGAGTAACATGGAGATCATATGCATAGAATTCCTGGGTCCTTGCGATGTTTCCCGTGTTTTTGAAATCTAAGTCACCAAAGCTTTGGATGCATGACGGATTAAGGCAACTCTCTTACTTGCATATTTGGTATGTTTCCATTTAATTTTTTCTGAAAAGGGTGTTGGCGGCTCACCTTCATGGTTGACATAACTAATTTATTGTCACTCCAAATCTGTGTTTTTTTTATAAAAGAAATTATAAATTGTTAATAGTGATATGTTCCACAGCAATGATGTATTAGAGATGAATGATGACATTCCATATTTTCCGTTATCATGGGCATCCTTTTGAAAGTCTTTACTTAGAATATTGAACTTTATGTTACCCTTTGATACAACGTCGTTCCATTTATCTGAGTCCTAGCCTTTGCAGTAGAAAATAATGTTCTAGTTTCTAGGTCCTAGCCCTTCCTAAAGAACTCATTATGTCTATAAGCCATTAATGAACAAAGGAAAACTCATAAAATTCATGAGTTCTTAAAATTTGAGTTTAGCGGGCTATATCAGGGCTTGACAATTTACATGTGCTGCTTTACCAATTTATCCCTACAATGTATCTCATTCTCAGGTTTAACATCCCTTCACCTTTACATGCAACCTGGACCGTGCATGTTGACAGATAATGGAATCAAGATAACAGATAACTGAGATAGTTAAATAAATAACTGAACTTGAGAGGATTTGAACTCTTGAACTTCAATAAGCCCGAGCTTGGGTACCATGTTGACTAGCCAATTGATCCACAAAACTTAAGCTAATTGTGAAAGGATCGATGATGTATATTAGGCTTAACAATGCAAAATGGTAAGTTCTGTGTCTGGAGGTTTTTTTTTTGTTGTGTAATTTGGGATCTATTTTTAGGTAGACCGCTGATAGCTTTCCAATATCTTTTATTTTATTATTTTCAAAGACATGCTGTATATGCTTCACCTAGCTGGCGCTCCCTGTTGTAATTTGAGTCTTATTTTTCTGGTTCAAGTGCATCTCCTTGCAAGGGCAGTTGTATGGTGGACTTTGATATGTGCTTTATGTCATTACATCCAGTCATGAACTGACATTTGTAGTATCATCAAATATATTGGGTCATTGACTCATAAGTGCCGATCCTATAAGAAAAATTAGAGCCTGTTTAGCTTTTAATAATAATACTCATGTTATCTCATATAAATGTCAAGAATCTGGGTAAGTTTGAGGTGCTTGCTAGTTGCTAGCAAGAGCCCACATTCCCTTAGCTGATGACAACCACTCAAATATGTTGCCTGAATATGAACATGCATGTCATTGCTGGAGCTCTTAGACATTGTGATGGCAACTTATAGAAGATAGGTGCATCAGTAATATTGATTCCGATTTAGTTGGCGCATTGAAAGGTAGAAGTTTTTATGTCGGTTGCCATGGAAACCAGGAGGGAAAAGCAACCCATAATGCGATCCTGTAAGTTAATATTTTTGAGATAGATCAAGCATAAAATAAACTTAAAATATTTGAAGTTTTTTATGATAAAGTGATGATTGATATTGAGCTATCTATATTATTTTAGTAATCTATTTCATTATCATTTAAAATATTTGATGAAGAATGATATAATTTGGAAGAGTAACATATATGGTGTGAGACTATCATCAAATTGCTTTACATAAGCATGGAGCATCCATTTACGCATACATGGATAATTTCAACTTAAAGGAATTTCTACAGTTCTTAAAATGAGAACATTTCAAAGCTGTTGCTTTAAAGCCTCCTGCTAGTAAATGTCAATGCCTTCGTTTTTTTCCTTCTTTGTAATGAAAATGTTGAAAAGGGCAAATGTCATCTATCAAGTGTATTGGCCTTGTGATATCACTTTGTTTAAGAGTACATCTTTTTCCTTCTTGTCACTCTGTTTAAGAGCACAGAAAGTAATATAATGGCAATATGATGCATTGCACAAGGAGCCTATGTGTAGCATGTTAGTTTTCTTGCTTTCATATTTTGGTCTTTATGCATCAGAACATGTTGAATTCATTGACCAGCTGTTAGGAAAAAGGATTACACCATGTGATTTAGTTGCCTTAATTTTTCCTTGATATGAGTTATATTCTTTATTTGAATATTTCATCCTGTTCCTATTTTAAGTGCAAGGTTCCTTAAATGCTCTTATATAATACTGCATTGGCTTATTAAATGTCCTGATATTTGCAATCTCAAGTTTTCTTCCCACAGTTGCATCTTTTCCTTACAATCATAATTTTGTAGGGGCAGGTCAGAGCTAAACGACTAGCATCTTTGGTGTCATCCTTAGGTGAAGTTAAATGTATGTATCCTTCAGGTTTTACTCTTTGACAAGTCATTTGAAATCTTTTGAAAAAGAATTGTTATGTTTATTCTTCTATTTTAAGTGAAAATGCACAGAAAAGCCACAATTAATATCCTTGTGGAGGGTTTGAACAAAGCGGTAGCTATGGTTGGGAAAGTGCTCATCTTCATAAAGCATGACAATATAGCTCCACTGTAAGTCCTTCTAAACTATGAGAACTTATTTTTATGGGTTTCCTATGTTATCTATGAACTGACTTCTGGATTGTCTAATAACACCTCAATTACAGTTTAATAGTAAGTCATATGTGCTTTTCTGTTATATGTTTGTAAAAGGGAAAACTTAGGAGAAGCAAGTCTACTTTTTGGTCTATTATTTATGCCCATTTTTAATTCTAGAAAAGGGTAGATAGAAATGTTATTGAATCCAAGATGATAAGGCAGTGATGTGTAAGTGATATTTTGTCATCTGCAAGCCTTCAGAGAGACATGCATCATGGATATGGATGATCATTTTATTTCTGATAAAAAAGGGAAGAAGGGAGACATGGTGGATGCAAATCACAGTATATATATGATTCTAGTATCTTGCAAAGACCAAGAATATTGGCTGTAGACTGAAACAGATGCCAAACAGAGTTCATGGAAATGGTGGTTCATTTAATTTTGCTTTCTTAGAAGACTCAGATAAAAAATGTGAAGAATTGTGCTTTTTTTTTTTTTTTCACATTATGCTACTATAACTAATGACCATAAGTGCTGTTCCATCTAACAGAGCGCAGCTTTATGAAGCCAATTCATTATATCCCTGGAACTGTATTACATGTCTGAGAAGGAAAATTTTTGTTATTTACATGGCTTTTCAGGTATTACTTAGCATGTGACTTGGATCAAACTTTTTTTATTCTCTCTGTGTATGGGCTGCATAGTGATGCGGTAAGGATTATACTTAACATTAATTACTTAACATTTCTTTGCACAATCTCTTGTTGCATGCTTTAAGATTAAATAATTATTTGTTATCTTCACAAAAATTTTCTAAATGTTTGTGCTTTCTTTTTGCTTCCTGGCCCTTTATGGAAAACTACTAGAACAATCAATACACATAGATGAGAAATTGTCCTATGTGAGTTAAGAACCATTCATGTAGCTCAGTGAGTTAAAATAAAAAACCAAAATCAATTCTAAGCCCCTAGATGTGCTTAAAAAATTTAAGTAACAATTCCAAAATGGTGCTAAAAGGAGCCATAGTTTATATCATTCATTAATAGTTTTGAATGAAATTGGTCGAAACCACCGGACTTGGGCCAAGATGAATGCTTCCACTAAAATTGACTGAAACCAATCATCTTTGGCCGAAGCTTAAGACCTTTCTTTAGTCACGTTTGGCGTTGCTATAGATAGCAGAACTTTTGTCTGAAGAGCTTTGGATAGAATAACTTTCGCTAGAAGAGCTTTTAATAAAAAGCTGTTTGCTGTTTAGTAACTACGTTCCTGAAGTACTATAGAATTTTAGCATTTGTATGGTCACCAAACTGAAAAGATGCTTTTAATTTCTGAAAAAAAAAAATAAAGGATATTGCATGTCACTTTCAATTATCTAATTGTTTGTACTATGAAAAACTATTATTATAAAATATTAATTTATAAACTATTTATTTTGATATTTAACCTAAATAATATAATAAATAATATTTTTAAATTTATTATAAAAAGGTAACAATATTTTTATATATTCTATAATAATAATACTATTATAATATGATATTATGATATTATTATTTTAAAATATTATAAAAGTACTATTATTATTATATTATGTTATATTGCACTATCAAAGTATTGCTAACTTATTAAATTATTTTTAAATTTATTTTTTTAAAACATTCATTGCTCGAATTGGACGTGGGTCATCAATGTAAAAAAAAGATTCACGACAGACCTCAAGAAGAACTTTTGTTCGAAAGCTTCAAATTGGCGCTTTTCGCTGGTAGAACTTTTTCAATTTTTGGAAGAGCCAAAAAGTTATTTTCGAAATTTTTACTGAATACCTCAAAACTACCAAAAGAGCTTCTAACCCTTCAAGAAGTGTTTTTTGTGCCGCCACCCCCACCCCGGCCCCACTGGCAATCCAAAAGCAATGCCAAACAGGACCTTTGTCACTAATGATAATCACTATTGCCATTATACATTGTTTTTTCCCATAATTTTTTTGCTTCAATTGTATTTTTATCATTTGATTCTCTGTGTTCTTTGGATTAGTTTTTTATTTTAAAATCGTTCATTTTTTTCTTCTAAAGAAATTGCCAATTAATATCAGTAATGCTTGGTCCTATTGGTGCAACTCATCCAACTAACCTAAACTTTTTCTTGCAATAGATAAAAGAAGGAGATCGAGTAACATTGCTGGAACCATATAAGCGGTTGATTGATTTTTCATGGAATGGCAAAGTATGATTTCTTATTTTGGCAGCCATTTATCATTTTTGCATTCTTCCAAATACCTTTCATGTTCTCAAAAGCATCTTTTTAACTTGCAGCTAGGGATTTCTTGTCAATATTTGGTAGGATTCTCAATATTTATAATGAGATCATGCTATAAGGGTTTTTTTGGAACTATTCTTTTAACAGTTGTTTTGTGAGATGTAAGGTGGAAGTCAATGTCATAAAGTTGTTCATAAGTCTAATCGGCAAGAGCTCCAGCAATTGTATCATACTGTAGATTAAGTAATTAAATTAATAGGTTTTTGAATGTTAATGGCAGAGAACTATGTTGATTTTCATTTAGCATGTTCAAATAACTTTGACTATATTCTGAAATTTCCAAGAGTTTGACTTATCAAAGCATTTCAGCTTGTCTTGATGGACCGAAGAAACTAGGTTACATCGTGACAGTATGATAGTTATACTAGGAATCTTAGGGGTTAAAATATGAGGATTGATTTATTCAATAGATTGTCTGAAATAGTCATTTTTTTGTAAATGTTTAAGACGAGAATTCTAAAGGCCTGAATTGTTGGGAGCAAGGATCTAGCAACAGAACTGGTGTCTGTCAGGTGCAGCTCCTGTCACTACATCTTACCTTTTAAACTTTAGATTGCTGATTGCTATTGTAAGACCATGTTAAAGCATTTAGTAGAATTTGATTTTTCTGATATGAGTTCAACTGGTACAAGGAACTCAAGGGGAAATACCTCAATCGAATTATGATGGCACACTGTCTTTAGTCCATTGAAGGACCTAACTCTTTAGAGTTGTTTGTGATGACTTGGAAGAATTGAAGGAAAAATTATTTAGATGCACCAATGAAGTATACTTGCCACATAGGAGCCATCTTGGGAAGGATATAACTATTGTAGGTGCTCTTTTGATAGTTGTACCATTTAGAAATGGGTAGTGGAATAGGCAGAAAAAAAAACAGGAAGAAGTTGTGTTTTGTGTTTTCTTTCTGATCCAGTTTGGTAAGGAGGATTTGGGTTACTTAGAGGTTAAAAGATCTATAACATGGTTCAATATGTTTACATTTGAATGGTGCTTTGAGAATTAAATTTGATACACGCCAGGATAACTTTGGTCACCTGAAAGGTTAACGTGCTGGTTACATGTTCTGAAAATGTTAGTAGCAGGCCTGTTATTCGAACTTGAACTTGGGCATTCTTATTTTCATTTTCTGGTTTTTTCATCCATAACTTCTAGTCTCTCTCACAGTTTTTATTTTTTTTCCGCTCATGTACTGGTTGAGAAAACAGTTAAAATTAGTTACAAGGTATAGTAGAAATTGGGTTAACAGGTATAATCAGCAACTTAGGATTCATAGAAGCCAACCCCGATTAGTTGGAAGAAAGCTTGATGAATATAATTATGATATTATATAAGTAGATTAATCCATAACTAGAGGCATCGCCTGTCCATGCTGCATCATAATGAAGCCTCTGTATGTACATAGATTGATTATGTACAAATTTAACTGAAATCGATCGTACAACTTTGTCATTATTAAGTTTTTCTCTTTCTTTTCGCTTCAGTTTCTTTATTTCATGCAATTTTGTTCTTTTGTATGATGATGTGCAGCACTATCAATTCAAGTCAATCCGTGTGGATTTTATGGAACAAATTCTTGTGAATGAAAAGGCACCAGCTCCTCATCATGCAGTCCGAGCCTACATACATGCGCAGCACAAACCATGACCCATCATATATTTGTGGCTATTCTCAGTTCCATGTTTTTTGGTGTTGCATATGAATCTGTAAATCCCAACTTGTAATTGGATCACACATGTTATACCAAGGTAGCCAAAGTCAATATCTTTTGGTCCTCAGGCAACATTTCCTTTATTAGGAGTCAGAATGCTATAAATTAGAACGTCCTATGTTGTCGTCCTGTTTTATCTGTATGTTCTATCTGATTTTATGTTTGTTTTTGGTGGTTAATTGTATGTCCATTTGCCAGC
The DNA here is from genome assembly GCF_000442705.2 of Elaeis guineensis. NCBI lineage: Eukaryota > Viridiplantae > Streptophyta > Magnoliopsida > Arecales > Arecaceae > Elaeis > Elaeis guineensis. The sequence continues at coordinate 106,886,910 of NC_025994.2, forward strand.
TGTTTGGACGTCCAGTCATCAACAGTATCAACCTATATACACCCTTTCATCCAGACATGAATGTGTACAAGGGTTTCAATTGGAACTCTCATAAATGTGATTTTTGGTGCTAAAATTCGTACATTTTTGGGGTAAGCCTAAAATTCCTACTTAAAGTTGGCACTTTAGTTATTTTATCTATCTTTTAGCTTTAAAGCTATCACCATTTTCCCTTAAATTGGAAAGAGAATTTGGAACAGTAACCCAGATGTCTCACTCTAGTCTGATTCTATACAGGTTATGAAGGGAATCTACATAAAGAGCAACTTAAATTAAGTGACATTTTTACTGAGATTTTTGGTTGCTCAAATCATTTCCCTGTAGATCATGATGTGCTTGTGAGAGGACTAACCACCCTCCCTTGTGCCTCCTGTTTGAAAGCATCATCATTTTTCATATTATTACAGCTTGAATTCATCATCACTTTTTATATTATCACTGAAACCTCATAAACGCTATCCGTCTCCTGGGTGAAAGAAAAGAAGAGAAAATATATATGTTAGTAATATGTAATAATTTGAATGGGCGATGCTCTTCCAAAATAAATTTTCTTAGATATACTGTTATTTTGGATCTTGGTAACAACTGTTTTTGATTGCATTGAATGGACCAATTGTTGAAAATACTGAATGCTACTCTAAGAACTGTGCTTGCTGAAGCTGACTTCTCGAGGAAAATTCTAGCATTGCATTGTTAGCAAGACCAAATGTGGCAGCAACAAGCTGATTGAATGCTGGTCTTCTGCGAGCCCTCCACAAAGTCCATAATATCTTGAGGACCATGGAGCTCAATGTTTAGGGTCTGCAAAGTCTTTTCCCGGACAGAGTTGATGAAATTGCAGTTCAGAAAAAGATGATCAAGAGTTTCTGAGGGTTGTTGCAGAAGCCATGCTGCTGTAGATTAATGCCAGTTTTCCTGAACAAGTTCTCTATTGTTGACTCTGTAAAAATTTTGACCTTCTAAGGTGGTGTTATTTTCCACAATATATTTGCAAAAAGACAACTCCGGTGTGCAGGAACTTGTATAGTGATCCAGTAATGAAGCATTTTCCATGACTGCCTCTCCAAGCCGGCATATCGTGCAATCGGTTTGTCATTTGCAGTGCCCGGTGAGGGGATGAAGAAGCTTGATATTCATGGAAGGATTGATGATCCGAATGTGGTGTTGTATTTGTGTTCTTGCCGGATTCATGCTAGTTTGGAAAAAAAAAAAAGTCAGTAGGGAGTCGCCAACCCAGGTGTCCTCCAAGAATTTAGGTTTTTTTTTTTTTAAATGTTGCCAATATGAATCTTATTGTGTTCCACGCTGGTGGAAGGGAATCAATAACATTCCTCAAACTCTGTGAAACCTTCCAGTTTTTTCTCTAGGTCGGACTTAATCTGATCTTCCTATGACAGACCCAGTGAACCTGGCTCCTCCAGTTTTGCCAGATGAGAGTGGTGCATCTCTTCCAATTAACCAGACATGATACGCCTGAGGTGGAAGAAGGCCCCTTCGGGAAAAAGGATCTCTCTGAGTCTCAAGTTTTCTGGTCATGTAGGTCAGTGATTTGTGCAAGGACATCTAGTATTGAGGTAGGACAGTAAGCATTGCATTAACTGAGTCTGCCACCATAAGAGAGAAAATTGCTCTTCCACGTTGCAAGTTTTTTTTCATTAGTGGGTGGCGATCATATGACTTTTCAACTGATAAAGTTAGTCCAAGGTCAGATAACGGTAATGAAGATGACTTGCAATATAACCATTCTGCATAAAAGGCTCCTTTTCTGAGGATTGTTTTTAAGAACGACCAAAATGCTTTTCTGAAATTTTGTGGATAGGTCGATGATCTGTTCAAAATTATATACAACTGAATTAAGCACTTGTAACTGCTCTCCATCTGCTCTACAGAATATTAGTGTGTCATCTGTGTACTACGGCATCTCCATCCCCCCTGTTAACCAAGGATCTTCATGATCTATCAATCATTCGGTGCTGGCCTTATTTAAGATCTTGCATAGAGGATCCACTGCTAAGATGAAGAGGAAGGGGATATGGGATCCCCTTCTCTCACACCAAGGTGGCAAGGAATCCAGCTGCCCAGTTTGCGATTAACATTAACAGCTGTACTGTTGGATAGCAGAATATTTTGTATCCAGAGGATCCGTTAATATGGAAATCCTGCATTTCAAAGGTTTAAAAACGTAATCTAGGTTCAGCTTACAAAAAGCTTTCTTAAAATCTGACATACCATTCCTGTAAAGTTCTTTCTTGACTAATGCAAGATTTTGTTAGCACATAACATCTTATCCATGACGAATCTACCTTGATGAAAGCTGTTTGTGCTGGATCAGTGAGAGAATGAAGAAAAGGTGCTAACCAATTGTCAAACACTTTGGAGATGATCTCTTATACAGCTATTAGTTGGACTAATTATTTGGAAGTCAGAAGGCTTGGAGGCTGCCACTTTGGAATCATTGCAATAGTGGCCTTGTTGATTCCTGAGAGATCCATGTTATGTGCATGTAACCGATCGAAGAGTGCTAATGTGTCAGCTTTCACTAGCTCCTAAAAGTGTTGGAAGAAATACCTAGAGGATCCATTAAATCCAGGTTCCTGATCACCACGTAACTCAAAAGTCACTTCTTTAACTTCTGAAAAAGGCTCGTCCAAAGAACTCAGATCTGTGAATAGTGTGGTGTGCAAAGATTATTCTAGTCCAGATCAATGTTAGCCTTCGGCGATTTCTTGAAGAAGTTTGTGAACTGCACGAGTATTCCCTTTTTGATCATTTTAAGTATTTCCTTTCCACTTGCAGTTGAGAGATTGGGTTGAATCTTTTGTGTGCATTTGCCATTTTGTGAAAAAAAAAAAAAAAAAACTATAACATCTTAACTGCACGTTGCTTGGCAGCATTGACGAGTCCACAAACATTCCAGACGTTAAAGAAAATAATAAAAATTGACAGAAGAAATACTTACATCCCTTAAGATTACACTCAGAAGAAGAGCACCAGCTGTAGGCAAGATCAAGCAAGCGCATATACAAAGAAAGAGCAAACAAGACGGCAAATACCGTATCAATCACCTGGTATTGACTAAGAAAAAGAAAACAAGAAACTTTCAAATCCGCGAGGTCCAAGTCTACAAGTCTATCTCTTGGCGTAAGGCAAACCTTCTTTCTTCAAATGAGTATTCTATCGCCTCCAAGGGTGCTTTCGTGACTGCCGCTTCATAAACAATGCAGGTTGGAGCAGGTGTTTTGGCCATCTGCATAGGGGCATACACTGCCATTGGAATTTGAGGAGTTGAAATAGGCATTGTTCCAGGGGTCCTGTTCTCTTCAACATCATTATTTCTAGGCTGAGAGGGTGTCAATAAAATTCTGGGTGTCAACATAATATTGGACTGAGATTGTGTTGATGGAATGCTGTTAACAGGAACGAGGAGAGCAAAGGGCTTTCGAGGTATCTCCACTTCGCTTGGAGCATTCAGGGTATTGAAAGACAGTTTCTTCGCTGGTAAGCCAGCAATGTCTAGGCCTCTCGTACCTGCAGATTTTCAAGTTTATATGCTAAAATCAATCACGAAAACCCCTTTATTAATTATAAAGAAAAAAGGTAGTAGGATTTAAAACAATTGCCATGAGAATGTTTAAAAAGCCTAACCAGGAGAAAGAACACCCATCTCATCACCGCGTGTGGACTTGGAATGAAGCAGTTCCGGCTTCGGAGGATGCATTATGGCTCCACCTAGGGATAGCCTTCTGCTTGATCCCCCGGTGGAAGTTCTAGGAACCTTCTTCGCACTCTGGGGCTTTGAAGGGCTTGGTTTGGACCCAAAGAGTGCTTCCTGCTCAGCTATAAGTTGACCCTGACGTCTCTTCTGATCCTGAAATCATTGATATGTTCTGTTAATTCAGCCAACAGAATATGAAATTGTCAAACTGGAAAAAAAAAAGTTGTTACCCTATTTCTCTTGCGCTCCTTCTCCTTCTCCTGCCTCACTATGGTGTACTCTTCCAGCATTGATAGAAGACGAACCTGCAAGCATAAAAATTGATTCAACACTGGATTTATATAAATTAACTTCCCAAAGCACACAACGGATAATATAAGAAAAGCTTACACCATCATATGCAAACTCAATCCCCCTATCTTTCTCCCACGCTGCAATTTTGGCAGCCAAAGCATCCACCATTGCTGCAAACGGTCGAAAATCATGCATCATAAAATATTAACGCTAGAAAGAAACAAACTCCATAAGAGATTGAATTCAACTGAATAAAAGGTCAACCTGGAATCTTATTAACCAAAGCACGAGCCTTTTCAGCATGCTTGAGTGTAAGGTGGGCGCCCCTTACAGCACTATAGCGATTCTCATCCTGCAAGCAATCATACAGACATGTTAGTGGTTGGACTATAGAGTGCGAAGTCTGTAGCTCACACAAATGATCAAACGTCCAACCCTATTGTATTCCTCCAGCCAGGACTCTTCATTGCATGCAGCTAACCATTTTTCAATCTTCTCAAGGACATCCTTCCTGCTAAAAGCTTCCTCTTTAACAGTTGAAATTTGAACCTCAATCTGCTCCAATACTAAAGAGGGATCAATTGCTCCTGAAACAGGTAATTGGACAAGAACAGAAGACAAAGCAGGTCACATTAGATATATTAGGAAATTTTATGTGACATCAAGCACTGGCACCAAACACTGATCAAATTTTTACCAGCTTCAATAGCATCAGTTGCAAATTCTGTTTCACTGTTTGCTTCTGTGACTAGATGGGTCCGACGACGGAGCTCCTCCACTTCTGTTTTCTTCTTCAGCACTAACTCTTTCATCTTGCTAGCTTTAAGCTGTTCAAGCCTCAAAACTTCTGCCTCTACCTGCATAACAGAGGTTTTCTGTTTATAGATCTCTCCTGAACCAAATATATGTCGTTGCTCAAGGGGGAAAGAATAAGATCTTATCTTTTCCTCTTTAGCTACTTACGCAATTGATGAAGTCTGTTGAAAGCATGTTGGGCTCCATGATTTCATGTTCTGAAGCAGCTATATTACATGTTACATTCTGAAACAACTGTTGTTCTTCAGCTGGTGTATCCATCAAATTCCAGAGTTCCAGCATAGTGGTTGCAAGATCTTGAAGCTGCCATAATTTGGAGCTTAAAGTAACTAAAATAATCCATAGTAAAAAGTCGCTTTAGCATATTACTTACCTTCTGCATTCTCTGGATCTTGACCTCTCGTAATCTCTGTATTGCATTGGCCAGACCTTCAATTGAATCATTGCTAATGTTCTTTGACCCTTCAGTTTCAACAAAACTTGGGTGTACTTCATGAACAGTCTGTTTGAAATCTATACCCAGTACAAGACATAATGAATTCAAAGTATTCAGAAGGTCCATCAGTTGCTTCAGGCGCTCAGTCTGCAGCAAAGGAATCTTGAAAGTTATATAGAAATAAGAAAATGCAATAAATGTGCTTTGTAAAATCATAACTTCAAAAAGAACAATTATTCTAGATTGTTAGCTCCAACCTTCTCCTTTTGAAGGGAGTGCAGCTGTCTATGCAATTCTTCAAGCCTTCTTGTGGATAGATCAGATTCATAGACAGCCATCTTGGATGGGGTGTACTCTGCCAGCCTAATCTCCATCAAAATCTTTTGTATTTGCTCTAGAACTTCAAGAAATTGATTCCATCTATCATTCTTTCTCTTTCGCATTTCCTCTAACTGAGGGATAATGTCCTTGAGCTCTTCTTTTAAGCTACCAGCTTTCTGATTGGACTGACAACATGACCCAAATTAGTAAGACTAAAAGATATTATTTGCCTCTTTTTTTTTTCTGGAACCCAGAGCATGTATGTGGATGTTTAGCTTAATAATCTTACAAAGAACTGTACAAGTTACTCAAGTTTCAAAGCTTCTTCTCTCTACCAAGCTAAAAGGTATAATTAAACACTAAATGCGATTTTGAAACACGTAGATGTGTAATGAAATCACGTGCAAGCAATCTATATTGTCATCAAATTCTGCTAGTGGAACAAACCTACCTCCCTGATATGCACTGGTCGCTCACCCATTATAGAACAGATGGCTGCAAGCTCTGCTTCTGCATCAGCGATGGCTTGCCGTAGCTGAGCTCTGCACCTGTTTGCCTGGTCAACTTTTCTTCTATAAGCCTCCAGGCACTCCTGTTCTAGCTCAAGTAGTAATTTATCCCTTTCGGCATCAGATTCACCAACTTCATCCCATACAATCTACAATATCAAATTCATAAACCAAGAAAAAGGATGTTGAAAAAGTTAGCAATGACAAAATATTTTCAGGCTAGTTCATAATCTATATGTGGCTTGTCTAGTACTTAACTATCACAAGTGTAGAGTGCAGAAAATATATTTATCAGTCTTGTGGTTGGGGTCAGAGAGGAAGGATAGATAGCCTCCGTCTATTTGGTTCAAAAAATTTTAAGAAGATGGATAAAAAGGAGAGTTCGTCCATCCGTCCGTCCTGACCCATCAATCTGCATCCTCTCAAATTAGAAGTATGCAATGAACAATGAATAGAGCATGTAAGAGGTAGATTTCTATATTAGCAAAATTATCCCAAATTGATTTTTGACAAAACCCTAACACTTATTCACTTTTTCATTCATTTTATTTATATATATTTTATTTTATCTAATACTATTTATTTTATCTAATTAAATTTGATTAATAATTATTTTAATTTTAATACATAATTTCATAATTATAAGAGAATAATTAGAATTGTATTCTATTTTTTATTCATATTCACTATTTCTAGTTAACTGTTTATATAAAGTTAATTAACTATTTAAATTAAATTATAAATTAATTATTTATTTATATAATTAATATATAAATAAATTTATCTATATATAATTAATTTATTAAATTATTTATTAAATTAAATGAAAATTAAAATACTTATATAATTTTAATATAATTATAAATTTTAAAGACTATAAGTTTATATATTACCCTACTTCTTTGGTATAAATAAATGTTACAAATTAATAATAATAATAATAATAATAATATTATTATTATTATTATTATTATTATTATTTTTATCATATGGAAGTTTACTAAAATTATTATACAAATATCATTCATCATCTTTTTCATTCCTCTTATACCAAATAGAGGAGAAAATCATTCTCATCCATTCTTTTATATTTCACCAAACACACGGGAGAATAAATGGGTCTTCCATCCATCCTCTTTCTTACACATCCTTTCTCTTCAATTCATCTTTCATACCAAATAGAGGGTAAATGTTGGTTAGTGATGATCTTGGGCACAAGATCTTGTCACATCATAGGTGTTCTATGATTAACATGGGAAAATTAACCATGACATTTTTCTCCTTTCCTTTCCTGATATGGTCAACAAGATACCTTAGTAGCAGAGAAAAAACAGAGATAAATACTTTCTACAATAGATATTAGAAACTTCGAGGAAACCTGAAGCTCGTATAGAAGAGATTCACATGCTGTTTCCATTCGCAAAAGCTGATCGCTTAGGAGATTAGTCATAACAAAGCAAATGTTTTTCCTGCAAGAAAAGTTCATTGTAAGATAGCATGGATTTTGCAGAAGAACATTAGAGAACACTATAATGAAGTGATGAACCAGCATGCATGTGACTTATTTTTGATTGTCATGCCTAACGCTCATGAATGTTTTACAGAAGAGTGATCTTCTGATGAGAATGAGAAACTCATTACTCAAATATTTGATTCTGCAATTGAACTCATAATTTAACATCTTTGTACTCTTTTATTTTCTTACATGAAGAAGTTTTTTTTATTTATTTATTTTAAAGCCATACAACCCAAAGGGAAGGAAAACATTGAAATGTCAGCCACCTTGACTTAATGTAACTAGTTTTATTTTTTTAAAAAAGGTGATTCACTAGATGCGGTTTCTTTACAAATTCTAAATTGAACTGCTTATTTTTGTATCGCTCTAATACATGCAGTATTTTCACCTTTTCATCAAATACATGCAGTATTTTTACTCTTTTAAACATTCTGTCAACTTCTTCTCTTTAGCTCACCAATTGCCATCACTTCATTTCTTTAATCTTTTATCATTTCAGTAAAAATCCTAAACCTCGTGACTAAAATTACAACGAAGCAAATTTTCTAGTTGCATACTGAATCCGTGATCAGAAATTCGCCACAAAAACAAAAAAGACACAATAAAACAATACTGCTACATTGCCAAGAACTATGGGCCTTCATCTATTTGATAAAGTCCAAAGAAAATAAAAGAATCTACGCATGACAATATAAGAACTAATAGTGCGACGAGATTTTCTAAATTATCCACGCACGCAAAGCACCTTTTTTTTCAACAAAGTGGAATAGAAGCAAAGATTTTGAACATATATTTTGCGAACATTTTACCCGTAAAAAATTTCTCTGTTTTTGATAGAAGGAAGAAAATTCTTAAACCAAGTCAATGCCACTCTCTGGAAGGAAAGGGAAAAAGAAAGAAAAGAAAAGAGCGATGCCAATGCCACTACTTCACAATATCTGATCGCAAACTAAGCATGTAATCAGCTAATATTTCGTGATAATTCTAAGCCATGGTCCATATGAGCGTTTATGATATCTGTGACTGTGAGCTAATTTAATTTGCACGACAAGAACCTAATATTACTTTCCAGGCACATCTGCTGAACAAAATTAAGGCTGTCCATCAGCAACCAAATTAGTTAAACGAATCCAACCAGTACCAGAAAGATCTCAAACAAATATCACTCATCTCAAAACTCCTACCCTTTCGCTCGCGCGATCGGCTTAATATACCAACAAAAAAACCAAATTCATCAATGAATGAACCAATGAACCCTAAATAAACCCTTGAAAGATCTCCCAATCAAGAAACAGATCCTTCGATGTAATCCTCAAGAAAGAAACCCTAGATCAAAAATTCGTCGCAGGGAAAATAAAAAAACTAGAAGAAGCCACAATTTAGAAGAAACTAGGAGAAAAAAACATACACGCTTTGGGGGAAGAAAGCTCGGCGGTGATCGGTAGGAGAAGGGAAGAGAGAGCGGGAGAAGAAACTCGGGCCGGTGGGCTCTGCCGGCGATGATCTGAGAGGGATCGGGGGAGAAGATCGGGGAGTGTGAAGGACATTCAAGAAGAGAAGTTTGTTAACGTATGGTGTGGTTGAATTAAATAAAGATCAGAAAGCGACAAATGATGGCGCTTTTTCACAATTTTTTCTTCTATTTGATTTCGTCCGTTTATTTTGAAATGGACGGACTGGATTTGTTTCCAGTCACCGGCTGGGCCGGGTCTGGGAAAGGGGGTTTGTGAAAGAGGCTAGTTTTGGAACCTGCAGACCACGAAGCAGGAGGGACGCTATTTCAAAAATTCTTCACCATCGACTCCCTCGTGGATCGATCGGAGCTCGCTTTACTTATCGTGCCGTCACTGGCAGAAGACGCTCGACGAGGCTTTTATCCATCGGAAGATGGGATCGCAGGGTTCGATTATTTATACTGGTGTATATAGTATTGCACATGTGGGATGCACGTGAGAAAATAGAGATGGCTCTAATCATCTCATCTGATAAAAGAATTTCTTTTCTTCTTTCTTGTGTTTATTGATAAAAGACTGCATTCAGTGGCAGCTTAAAGGAAAATTAAGTAGAACGAATCTTATTTACTTATCCCATTTATTCATCAAGTTTCGTTAGTTTTTTTTTTTTGCTCTATGTTTCTGAAAAATATCAAAATCTAGTGTTAGACTAACAGCCATTGTGATGGCTTGAGAGATCTAAGAGCTGGCTCTAGAAATTGACCATGTACCAAGAGCATACATGGATGATTGTGATCCTCATTTGATTATTATTTTTTTGTTACATTATCTAGTTTGATAAACATAGAAAAAATTATCTATAAGTTCCTAGATAGATCCGAAATTATTTTTAAATTTTTAAACTTTTTAAGTTGAATAAAAAATTTCTAAAATGCTAAGAAGTTATTTCTAGATCTCTGTCATCCACACAGATTAGTTACACAGGTTCATGTTCAAGTTATATGGATTTATATTCAAATTACACAGGTTTATGTTCAGATTACGCAGATTATCTAGTTTCAATATCTGATTACACACGTTCATATTCAGATTATACAGGTATGTTCTTTAGTTACACAAAAATAACTTCTCAGTATTTCAGAGATTTTTTATTCAATTTAAAAGTTTTAGAGACTTAAAAATAATTTCGGATCCATCTAAGGATCTATAGATAATTTTTTCATAAACATATCTCATTTGGATAAACATCTCTCTTAAGTTTAGCTAATATCTTTATTATTTTTTATTAATTAAAGAGAATTCGAATCCATGTGTCACACGCGCGCGTGCACACACACTTCACCCCTCCTGCCCAGCTCACTGGTTGTGTGTCCAAGTTGGCGAGCGGCCGAACAGTGTGCTCAGCTAATGTGTCCAAGTTGGTAATTGTTCCAAGGGAATCTTATAACATTATCTGAGCCTGACTCAAATTCCCACGACCCCGGTCTTATGCATCAATCATTCACGGCCACAGTATACCGGGGAGCCGGGTTGTTGGGTTCCAGCACGCATGTATTAAAGATGAGACCACGCAAAGAGACATGAACCCGAAGTAGGAAATATTTTGTGATCAGAGATTATCATGCGGTGAGATCGTCATCAAGTCAGAGAGCGGCAGTTTGGTTTCTATGATAGTTGAATACTCCGCTAGTAAACTCCTGGAGCAAGTCAGAAGTTTATTTACGTTATATCTTAAAACGAAATTTTGAAATCATATTTCAAAATCCAACCTGTTAAAAGGGTTGAATGTGACGGTTTACTTACATACACTGGTGGTAGAATTCCATCCGGTCACATCTTTTTTCGAAGAGGTCGGGTTAACACCACTGACAAGATACAGTTTCACGGACAGCCAAGGTATTTTATGTATCATTTCACATGCACGTTTAAGCAGCCGCCGCTAGCAAAAATTCGGTCCTATCATCTCCAACAACCTGGTGGCACCGCACATGATTGCTTTTTGATAATAGCCATGAGAAACCGTAAAAAGCTTAATTAGCAGGTCCGTAACACCGTTCATATGGTACAAAAGATGTTTATTTCGAACAGATGACATAACTACATTAAGATGAAGGTTACACCCCCTCAACACAGCGCTGGTGCGCTAGAAGGGATGGTCGGTAGGAGGATACTTGCCTGCTGCCTCGCGGTAGGATGCTTGCCTGCTGCCTGCAGAAGGCAGCAAACAATCAAGCCATGGGTCATACTCAAACATACACGAAACAACATTGTCAAAACAAAAATACTAAAACCAAACTAACAGAAAGCTGCGTGCTAGAAAGAGAGACATTTATATTACATGAAACAGAATTTCATGGTTCAGACATAAACATTGCATACAGAGTTTGAGATGAATGTAGCTTAGAAAGAAACTCAACAACTCTGAATTTTATATTGGGCAAAAAGGATCCTGAACGAGCATACGGTTGCTCTTTTCTCAAAAATCACCGGTCCTGCCATTACTAACAAAGCACAAAAAGCAAATAAATGTTGACCTCAAAAATACAGCCTTTTTGAGATGAGATATCATCAGCTGCCATGTCTAATTATTATTTTTTTGTTACAGTCATGTCTAATTATTAAATACACAAAGAAACTCTATCATGTGGCAGACTCCTTGGCAATCTTCTCAGCTTTGGCAATGACTTCCTCAATGCCTCCAACCATGTAAAATGATTGCTCAGGAAGGTCATCATACTTTCCATCCAAAACACCCTGCAAAACAATATAAAAATACATAGTTTCAGAAATCATATGCATTGATAATGCATCAAATGACAAAATCAATTTCAGAGAACAATCCAACTGATAATGTATCGAAAGACAAAATCAATTTCAGAGAGCGCTAGAGAAGGATACAGGACACTTCACATGACAGAAGTGAATTATGCAATTGACCAAACTCAACCATCTCGACCAAAAAAAAGAAGGCAAGAGAAAAGGGAGGTAGTTTAACAACAAGACAGCTGGTAAAAAGCCCATTACTGTTTGACTCCTTCAGGATGGACAATCAACAGGCTATGAACTTGTCTCACAGTGACAACCATCTTTTGCTTCAAAGTTTATAATCTTGTGTGTATTAGGATAGCAATCACAGTTCAAAGAGATTCTCCATTACGAATGTTGCCTTTATGGTCAGTGGAAGATCAATCATCAATCACTGTATGAAATAAGACAGTTCTAAGCTAGCACTACATAGCTCTGGGTGAAAATATCAGTTAAGATTGGAGACAGAAAACACACTCTGAAGGGTTTCAGAACTAGATCTATTCTCTCTTTCACATTCTCATTCTATAGGCCAGCCATACTGGTCATACAAAAAGAAAGGTACATCAGTCACTCATATTATACAGAAGAGTGACGAACAATATTATACAGCACTTCGTATAGAAAAGTTGAACAATATTATACAGCAAGTTAAGATAATATAGCAGAGCCACTAACATACATACATTCCCTGAGAATGACAAAAAAGAACAAACATAGTGCTTTCCTCTCCAATGCTCAGAGGATTCAAATAAACAATGGAGCATAGAAGATTGGTAGGCAGAAGCTCACAACTATAACACCTATACACCTTTATGCTAATAATACTTCAGCAATTTCAGCATAACTCAAATGCAGCCACGTTAAATGCTTGGATACTATTGATAATGACTAAATTTGTCATCATAAAGAGGTGCATTTAATAAATTGAAACAAGCAGAGAATTAGAGAGTGCTGTACTCATCTGTGTGATTTGCTTCAAAAAGTTCATTCATTTTGCAAAATAATCTACTCTTCTGCTTAGTTTTATGATTAAACAGAAAATTGAAAAAGTAGAATAATACAAAAAGGGGAGGCTTTCATGTGAGATAAAAGAGAGCACCATGCACCTGCAACTTATACGGATGGTAAATAATGCAGTTGAAAGAAACACGTGGGAAAAACATTTAAAATGATTATAATATTGAACAATTACAAATTCCAAAGCATGATTGAATTTAAAGAAGATTTTGCATATCTATAGCAACACATATAGCCAATACGGAATATGCACATGGTTTCCACATAATGCCCCTATTGTCACTTTATTTACCACATCCAGCCTTTTCAGAAGAATTGCATGCACATACTTGACAAGACAAAGTAGCACATTGCAAGCCACTAGAATGTAGAACATAATATGTGTCTGCACAGATGCAAATTCATTCAAAATATTCCACATTTCAACATTAAAAGCCTACACGCCATTTGCCTAATATTAGTTAAACAACAATCGATTGTCCCCATTAACATGATCAACTCACCTGGAAGCTGTTAACACTCTCTTTCAATTCGACATACTTTCCAGGTGCACCAGTGAACACTTCAGCAACATGGAAAGGCTGGCTCAAGAACCGTTGAATTTTTCGAGCACGAGCCACAGTCAATTTGTCTTCTTCGCTAAGCTCATCCATTCCCAAAATTGCAATAATATCCTGGAGATTCTTATAATTCTGAAGAACCTTCTGAACACCACGAGCAGTGTTGTAGTGCTCTTCACCTAATACATGTGGTGAAAGCATTCTAGATGTGGAGTCTAGAGGATCAACAGCAGGATAGATACCAAGCTCAGAAATCTAATCAGCAAAACCAGCCAGGTCAGGAAAAGGAATCCTTAGAAACAGAAAAACTAACTTCAAAAAAATGTCAAAAATATCTATGCAAACAAACCTGTCGTGACAACACAGTTGTAGCATCAAGATGGGCAAAGGTTGTTGCCGGAGCTGGATCCGTCAAGTCATCAGCAGGCACATAAATAGCTTGCACTGAGGTAATGGAACCCTTCTTTGTTGTTGTAATACGTTCTTGCAGCCCTCCAAGATCAGTAGCCAGAGTTGGTTGGTAACCAACAGCAGACGGGATACGACCAAGCAATGCAGACACTTCAGAATTTGCCTAAATAATCCATGGGAACATGTGAAACAAAGCCACGATTATAGAGACGCAAAACAAGGAAAAGGCTCTACCAACTTCAATTTCCTCCAAGCTTACCTGGGTAAACCGGAAAATATTGTCAATAAAGAGAAGAACATCTTGTCCTTCGGCATCCCGGAAGTGCTCGGCAACTGTCAAACCAGTCAAACCAACACGTGCACGAGCACCTGGAGGCTCATTCATTTGCCCATAGACAAGAGCACACTTGCTCTCACCCTGCCATCCAGAACCACTAACTGAAATCACATGCCTAAAAGAGAAAAAAATAGCACATGAACACAGTTAAAGCAAAACACAAGACTGAAAATGGGACACAAACCTGCTTGTCACCGAGCTTAATTACACCACTCTCAATCATTTCTCTGTACAAGTCGTTGCCCTCACGAGTACGTTCTCCGACACCAGCAAAGACAGAGAAACCACCTGGCAGAAAGACATTAAATGAATGCAATGATTTTGCATCAAAAATTTTGATGGACGAGCACCCTTTAAAACAAACCATGAGCTTTAGCAACATTGTTGATCAGTTCCATAATAAGTACAGTTTTCCCGACACCAGCACCACCAAACAGTCCAATCTTTCCTCCCCTCTGATAAGGTGCCAGAAGATCAACAACCTGTTGAAAGCAGCAACAATCACATAACACACTCATAGCGTACATGATATCAAACCTAAAGTACATAGATTCCACCACCTCAAATTATAAATCACAAGAAATATGAAGTGAGCTCAAGGAAGAAACTATGGTACCTTAATTCCAGTAACAAGAATCTGCTGTTCAGTTGCCTGCTCAACAAAAGCAGGTGCCTCACGATGGATGGGAAGGAAGTGATTCGTCTCTGTTTATGAACAGAAAGAGAGTTAGGAGTATTTTTATTATTGAAAAAAAAAAGCCAAACCAAAATGGCTATTCGCATAAAGAAAAGAAATCTATGGAAAGGCTTCATGTAGTCTTACTTATTTCACCCTTCTCGTCGATTGGTTCACCGATAACATTTATGATGCGTCCAAGGGTCGCCCTCCCCACTGGGACCTAACAAATTGAAACAGAATCCAGTGAATGACAAATAAAAGATGCAATCAAAAAAGGTGCAGAAAGGCATATAAACAGCCAAGGATCATCTGCTCACACCGGCCAAGCTATAAGCCATATAATTGAAATTCAGTGATACATACAAAAAGAAGGCGAAGAAGTCTGTTGATTAACAGGCATAGAGAATCCAATGAAATTCCAGAGCTCATTTTCCAATCTTATTCTATATCAATACAGTAGGGAAAAAATAAAATCATATTTTTTCAGGGCGCTGCATCATATGTTTAAGTATCGGGAAGAATCTACAATGCTTGATAGATATTCCCAACCAAAGAGATCGTAAAGTCAGTTGGATCTGAGCAAACAAACTGCTTCAAAATAAAATTACAATATGAGATAACCGACCCAAAGACAAATGGTATATGATAATAATGCATGATATTAGTGTTACCGTCTATCTTCTAATGGAGAGAGAGAATTTATCCAAGAATTTAACCAAGAAACTCTTATAATACAGGGACCATTTTATTACGAGACATTACCGCCAAATTATATTTATATTTAAAAAAAAAATCAATCAGTCACCAAACTCTGCACCACCAAAAAAAAAAAAAAAAACTAAAAAAAAAAAAAAAGCAGATCTGATGATACAGAATAATTTTTTTCTCTGATATTCTGCAATACTAAGAGCATCTCAGATTTTTTTTTAAAAAAGAAAAAGAATAGGAAAACTTACGGCGATTGGAGACCCAGTGTTCAAGACCCTCTGACCACGGACGAGCCCTTCCGTCCCATCCATGGCGATGGTCCTCACCATGTTCTCCCCGAGATGCTGCGCGACTTCCAGAACCAGGCGAATCGAGTTGTCAAGCACCTCGAGGGCCGTCAAGATCGGCGGCAGCCCCTCATCAAACCGGACATCCACGACGGCACCGATCACCTGGCACACATGCCCGATCGCGCCGGCCCCAGTGAACTCGTCGGTGATCTTGCCGGTGGGGCCACTGGCGGCCTTCGCCGGCGACGGCGGGGTCGGAGGGGCCTGCGCAGCCGCGGCGGTTGCGTACTCAACGGCGCGGGAGAGGAGGAAGCCAGCTGGGGAGGGACGCGAGATCGGGGAAGGGGAAGGGGAAGGGGAAGGGCTCCGGGCAGCCGGGAAGGCGGATTTGGACGCCGGGGAGCGACGGGTGGAGGAGCGGAGGAGGGAGGAGAGGAACCGGCGGGACGCCATGGCCGGATCGGGGACTAGGTTTTCGGAGATCTAGAGCTAGTAGGCCTCGGTTTTTTCTTTCGCTCTCCCCTCAGTGGAGAATTTGCATTATTCCACTTTCCATGGCCGGCGGCTCTTCATTCCCGTTTGGTGGGGATTTTCTAGGGCGAGTATGGGGCTGGTGGCCTGGGGGTGGGAGAGGGAGGGAAGCGGACCTCAACACCGTGTGAGCTGGATTAAGGAGTGCTTGGTGTCCGGTTTGGGCTTGTGAAGACTGAAGAGTGGTTAATGATGTTGGAGAAATTCTCTGTGCACCGCGGTCGGTGCAGAAAACACCACGTGGAGTGCACCATTTGATTAATTCACAGAGTTACTATTTTTAAAAATATATTTAATATTTATAATTTTTTTATTTAAAAATTTTATATAATAAAAATATTTTTATTTTTTAAAAAAATTATACCACCCCACCATAATATAGCTCAACATACCTAATATAACCTAAGATATCATAAATTCATAATATAAAAAAAAAATTTTATCCAACTACTTTTTAATATATATTTAATATTTATAGATCAATTTTTTTATTTAAAAATTTTAAATAATAAAAATATTTTTATTTTTAAAAAATATTATAACATTCTGCCCATATTATATCGTAATATAGATATAAAATATTATAATTTTTTTAAAAAATAAAAATATTTTTATCATATAAAATTTTTAAATAAAAAAATTAATTTATAAATATTAAATATATATTAAAAATAATAATTACATAACAATCAAATAAAATGATATATTTTATATTAAATTTTTTATACGTCCGTGGTGCATAAAGAATTCCGCACTGATGTTGGGTTGTTTACTACCACGAGTGGCGCACAGAGAATTTTTCCTGCCGGTAAAAACTATTCTGATCTTTGGTTGGGCTGATCGGCAATTAGACGGCTTAATGGACCAAACTAGGCGGACCATGAAGTGCACCAGCTCAGCGAAAGTTCAGAGGGGACTTTGTTGGTGCCTTCATAAGCTGCCTTTTTTATTTTTTTTCCCTAATAACTGTTTTTATTTTGTAAGAAACAAGAAACTAAGAGCCAGCGAAACCTGCATCATGTGTCTTGTTTTAGTTGGAAGGTTTTGACAGCGGCGTTATTGCTATTATAATATAGCAAACCCTGTGAAAATCGTTATTAGTTGCTAGAATGATTATGAAGACCGTCATTTATCCCATGATCTCAGATGTTTTAGTATTAAGATACTAATAATGGCAGGATATTAATGATTTTTTTTTTTTTTTTTGGGAGCAGGAGGAGGAGTGGGGTAATGGGAGTTGTGCTCTACTAGGAAAATGAAAAGAATGAAGAATAGTGAATTAAAAAAAAAAATATAATCAAAGTTCTCAGCGGCAAATAAGGAGGATGATGGTTCTGCGTGGCCGAGGAAGATACTCATCCTCCATAAAATATTGCTTTTCAAGTTGTACAATGTCTGTGGAAGGGTAAAATGGTGCAAACATCTCTGATTTTTTAAAATAGATAGTATTTTATCTACTAAAAATATGGATGAACTATTATAAACAAATAGATGACTTGTTATGAATAAAAATAAAGGTCATTATTTGTATTTCCGTGGATTATTACGATACTAAATAACTTGTTATAACAGTTGCCATCTTTTTATCATTATCATATATCATGTAAGAAAGGTTTGCTGAAATCATTATAATAATTATTATAATGTTATAGCACATGGTATTTTGAATTTTTGTTAGTTATGTAGCTTCTAATCCATCAACCTATACAACAATTTTCTTGGCAAAAGTTCAAGGTATGATAAAAATTTTCATGTATAATATTTCTCTACGGGCATAACATATCTTTAATTGGCTGCATAATGTTTGTTGTGATCTAAGATCTAAAATTTTTTTAGACAAATTTATATTTGTTAAAAAAGTTATAGAGTAACGTGTTGATTATCATTTTAAAATAATAACTTTGTTGGTGTACTTCAAGATCCAGGATGTAGAGTAGAATTACAGTCTATTGCATCTCATTGATAAAGTTATGGGGTTACAATTGATGTGTCAAAAATCTGACGTCGAGATGAATTAGTTAAAAATTTTCTTCTTTCATTAGCAAACAATCAAAAAAGAGATAACGTCATTTTGAACGGTCAATATTTATTTTAAAATATATTTAATTTAAATTTGCTAGCAATATCGAATGTATTTAGGAGCTACAATCAGATTTTCATATTGACAAGCCCTGTTTATGGTACAATTTAATTTAATCATTCTAATACAATGTGACATATATTACTATTCAATGCAGTCAAATAGTAAGATTTTTTCACATGACAAGTGGTCTATAAGCAATTCATGTTCGTCTCGATCTTAGGCTCAATTTCCTTGCTCAATTAGCAAACACGCTGGGCATGAGCGAAGTTTATGAAACATTGTAACATAACTTATACACTATGGCACGGCAACGTAAAAACAACATTGACACATTTATATGCTACAAAATACAACGCAGAGTAATATAAAAAATATATACTATAATTTATTTTATAAAATAACACCATTAATGGGCGGTGAGGGTATTGTCGGGTTAAAAAGTTAAATGGGTTTGAACTACCTGGATAACCCAATTTCAACGTGTCCATTGCCGACTTATGCCGCCTTTTCTTGGCATGCTATGGCCATTATGTCCTGGGGTTACCTGGCCAAAAGGGGTTTATTCCCCTTACCGGCCGACCCAAGGGTTTTTCACCATCTTCCCCTCCCCGGATTCGGAGTCCAGTTCAGCGGAGACGAGGCGGCATTCGGTAGCTACAGCGAGCATATGGCCATGGAAGCTGCGCGGCAGCGGCAGGGGAGCGGCAGTTACCGCCATCACCACGCCTTGTCCGCTTCTTCTCCTTCCTCTTTCTCTTCTACCCCTTCCCATCCGCAAGCGGCTTCGCCTGCCACCAAGAAAGCCTCTATCCCCCAAGCAGTGGAGTGGGTGGCGCTCCAGAAGCACCCCGTCTTCTCCGGCCGTCGCCGCCCGCCGGCGGTGAGCAGCGGCAGAAGCGGCAACCTGGCGGCATGGGACGCTTCGTCGTCGCGCCTCTCCCTGTGGGACCCGGAGGCGCGCTGCCTCCACCGTCTCTCCCTTCGGTTCTGCGACCCCAAACCCGATTCCTCCTCCTCCTCCGTCTTCGCGGAGGCCGCCGTCCCTTCCGAGGTACATGTTCTTTGTTGATATGCATTTTCTTGATTGAGATTAGTCCAAGAATGGAGATCTTGGTTAGAATTACAAGGAATTTTTCAGTTCTTGTTAGTCTTTTATTCTTATAAGGACCCATAGGTGACTAAATCGAGAGAATTCCTTGCTATTCGTGTTTCCGTAGGACATATATTTTTTTGACAGATGGTAACTTAAAACTATTAGGTAAATCTGGCTTAATGTTTGCTCTAAATCAAATATTTACTGACCAATTCATATAATCGAGAGGAGATGGCAAAGTATGAAATTAGAAAGAAGGAACTTCTAACATGGCATTCTTCCAAGACATAATTTCATGAGATGCAATGCAAAAGGGTAATACTTGAGGATCATTGGTAATTCCATCAAGACCTAGCCAGGTAAATGGATGCTAATTCTGTCTTTCTATGAAGGCGGTCATGTATGTCGTCCAGATCTTCAAATGCATTTGGAGAATAAAACAAATATAGAGAAATATGGGCAGTCTCTCACCAATAATATGCAAGTTGCGTCCTCTATCTGTATCTGCTGGTCCCAATTTTGATATATGAGACATGTGACGTTATTCACATATCATGGGTAGTGCATAATTAACTTATGAGTTCATATGAGCTTCTTTAAATATTTCAATGGATCATGCAAAATTGCATTTCTGGCACCAAGTTTTTGATGCGATGATTTGGTTTTAAGAACCATAATATGGCATCTAGACCTGATGTGCATTTCATATAAAATGAAGATTCTGCTTAAAGACTAAGTATCCTAATTTGTGTAGAAATCTCATGTAACTTCGTATACATGAGAAGTGTAAACTTCAGATAATTGGATCATGTGGTAACTGTTGAAACCTAGTTAGATGTAGATCTTCTCTACCTTTTCTCCTTTGGTCATCAGCATTTTTATTTCTCCAATCAAACATTAGTTTTAGCTAATACTATTGTTTTATGTGCAGATATTGTTGCCAGACATTCAGATCCAATTTGTGGTCAACTACATTTGTCTCAATATAGATGGTTCATCATTATTGTTTGTTGGCTCTGGCAGCCTCAGCCTCATGTATTTATTTGAAAGGACTTATAAGAACGACAATACATTTACTTGCAGGTATATAAGAAGTACAAAATCCTTCTAATTATAGTCCTGAACTGCTACTTTTTGTTAACATCATTGTTGCTGCATTGCTTTTCCTGGTCATTATAAAATCTGTTGAAGTCTATTTTCTGATTAATTTTAATAAAACCAAAGAAGTAGGATGGCTTGGAAGTGATGAAAAAGGGAAAAGATGCTATTTAGTTTATACAACCTCTTTATGTGTTTTGTTTCAATGTAATTACATATTATTTAGAATCTTATTAACAGAAGTTGGAATGGATTCGAGTGTGCATATAAGGAACCAGATCTTTCAAAAAGGAAAACTAGAAAAAGAAAATGCTTGGGAAGCAGGTGTAGGGATGAATTTCCAGAGAAGGTCTGATACCCTAGGTAGAAGTTTTGTGCTAGTAAGGGCAGAATTGTATGTTGAAAACCATGATTTCCTAGTTCTCATGAATTTGATATGTATCTTTTTCTTTTTGGTGCTGATGTATAAAACTTAAACCATCAGGAAAGCACAATTCGGAAAGAGGACATCCAACAAATAGAGGTTTCTTTAATGATACTCCTAGGAAAAATATGAGATGTCCAAAGACTCCAATCACAAACATAAAGAACTTTGTAACCTTGTATTAGGTTCAATAATTCCATTACCAAAAATTTTGTATTTTGCTCGACCAGGCTTGCAGATGGTATAGACCTGGCTCAAGGCCTTTCTACTCTACAAATAACACTGAGGATAAATAATGTTTTTCAATTTTTGTGCACTGAGATAAACTCCAGCTATTGGGTTCTGACCTTTGCATATGGCACAGAAAAAGCTATTTTCAACCGATGTCCATGTACTAGTTTTGAGCTTTCTGTACTGTTGTTTTATGTTCAGAAACATTCTTTAACTTAAGAAAGCACATTCAAACTTGTTATTCTAGCTTGAATGTCTTTAAAACCACATTTTGGAGTTTGTTGCGACATGTGGTCATAGAATTTTACTGCATAAAATGGGCATGTTCCTTTTTCATTGGCATGTGCATAAGCTGATGACATTTCTTTTTTAATTCTTGAACATTTTGCAGCTTCTGTTATTTTATTAGTTGATAAAATGTAATAAGCATTACTGTCTTTTTTGCATCAAGGTGAACTCTTCACTATCCTATATCAGCAGAAACAAACAAAAATCTGCTTTAGGATTCTACAATTTTCAGCATAAATAAATGCTAATGATTTTAGCTCTTTGCCCTTAGTGATCAGAGGTCTTCTTATGTTTTCTGCAATCACTGTCTTAGGCTGCTAGAATAAAGGCTTATGGATGCAATTGTTAAAACAGGACAGTTTCAGCTGCTTCTCAAATATTTTTTGGCCACAGCAATGGTTTACAAACTTTACAAGCATCATGGCACCCGTACAGTAGTAGTCATTTGGGCATCTTGTCATCAGATTCGGTTTTCAGGTGTGTCATAAAAATAAATTATGTAAACAAAAGTGAGATTACCTTTTATGCACCAAAACTTATTCCATCATATTGCTGAATGTTATATATATTTTTTTCCATTTGTTCTCTGTTTACCATTTTTTATACATATGTGGTGTTTTCAAGGCATCATAATTTCAAATCCAACTTCTGCCTGTTGTATAAGAGAAATTTTTTCCTCTTTAAGTGTATGTATTTAGATGTTGTCCTGGTCAATGAAGCAAAACCATTTGCTCAGTCTATTTCTCTTCATATTACATCTTTACTACAATAACTGGACATAATAGCTATATCATGAGACCTGAAGTTTGCATGAGGCCTGTTAGATACACCCAATTCTTACCCAATTCTTTTATAAATCCACCCTCTTAAGACTCTTTACAAAGAGAAATAAGTTCGTAATCCTGGACTAAGAATGTTAGAGCATTTTATTAGTTCATGAAAATAAGACAGGAAATCAAGAGGCAAGAGTATAATTCCAATACCTCATGACTCTGATGAGATCGGAAGCATCATGCCTTCCACATAAATGGATCATGTCCTTGCATGTAATGGACCAAGGACGTGGGAGTTTTAGTATGAGGACTAGTGATAATGAAAATGATTTTCATATAAGAGGATGATCCTGTGATGCATGACAGGCTTCTCAAGTCCTTGCTGGTTCTATCTCCTTTTTTCCTCTATCTTGTCTGTCAGTTCTCAAAAAGCATGCAACTCTGCCATTAATTGATAATGAACATATTCTTTGCCTCAGCTCCTAACTAGCGTCATATGATACGACTCCAAATACATGATTAACCTTCTTATTAGTGATAAATATCCTGCATTATCTTCTTTTGAATAAGTTTGTTAAACTTTCTT
>NC_025994.2:107239926-107251266 GCF_000442705.2 Elaeis guineensis
TTCATCAACTTAATTTTAAGCACCTGAAAAGTGCACTGGATGACCATATTTGAGCTGGAATATGAACAGCTCCTTGATCGTCCAAGTGGCTGGTTATATAGTTTAGAGAATCTCCAAACAAACTAAATCTCTTATGAACTTTTAGGGTCAAAAGAATCTCCTTCATAGACTCCAATCACTGCAAAAGATTTTCTCCTCACCCTAACAGTAGGATTAACAGAATAACCAAATATTTGTGTTCACATCCCTTAAAGATTGTTTTCACTACTCTAACCTCAGGAGTTGTTGAGATAATCAAAAGATTATTCATACCCCTCAGCACCATCAACCAATAAATTTTGATAATAGTGAATATTTTCATGAAGCTGCCAATGAAGACCTAAATAGTTTAAATAAGAAATGATGGTCTTATTGGGCATCAGCCTTTTCCTCAAGCATATTATAACCTTCTAAATCACCCTAGATACAAAGAAAGAGCAAAAAGAATTAAAAGAAAGTTCACTCCAACAGATGACACAAGTCAATTATAGATATATCATGTTTGATACAACAGTCAATTATGGATATAACATGTATTTCAATATTTTAACATTTTAATTCAAAAATATATCTCAAAGTTTATTTGTCCCTCTTTGTCACTCAATCAGTTAAAACATAACTGCTTGAATTGGCAGTGGGTACAGGAGCACATATGGGTGGTGCAGCGAATTATTAACTCCAAAAGAGAAAACTCCTAGGAAATGTATGGGTAGATTACTAAATAGTCAGACCCCATAATTTTGCTGTCGTATTATCACTCATACAGATGATATAACGATTGCACATTAGCAAAATTAATGACAAAGATTATAAAAAAGATTTTTTTTAAAAAAAAGAACTAAATGAATGCCATCTAAACAATGTAAGATTGATATGATAAGGTTATCCATAATTAAATAAAAGATCATCGATCAAGCTGCAGTAGAGATCTTTCGAGAATAATGTGCCAAATCAAAATGCAGAAGCCAGAGTTCACAATTAGCATGGTCCCCTAGGCAAAAGATAGAAGCTAATAGAATCATCCCTTCTAGTATTAGAAGCTTCATTTTATTATATATAACAGTTTTGAATCTTCATTATTTCTTATCAGAATTTTTGAATCTTCATTACACATTTCATACGACCGTGCCATCATACTCAGTTAAACAAAAAAAAAAAAAGCCCAATAACTTATAACATATACAGCAAGCCTTTGAAACAATTTGAGCTACATACTAATATAAAGTATGAAGCTAGCACGACATATACAGATTATTATGTTATTAGCTTACAAGCTGCTAAATATTATAAATAAAACATGAAGATGGTAATGTTACCACAAAAACAAAACTCTTATATATGTATATAAGTCATCAGCATGATCAACAAGCGATGTCCTTGTTTATGCATTTGTATTTTAAAGTTATAAGAGTAATTAGAAAGTCATATCCACACATATACAAATATATACATATACACATGCATATGCATGCATGCATCCATCCATCCATACATGTATAATATATATATAAATATGAAAATTTAGCCCTTGTAACAATCATATAAACTTGGCTTCCAAGACATGTAGGAAATATATAGATATAACAACAAATTTTTGCCTCACCTAAAATCGAGCGAACATGCTCCAGAGCTTCTGGAGATATAGGTCCATTAGGAGAGAACGAGACTTTACATGCATCATATAGCCTTTGGATTGCAGGCATACTACAGGACAGGATGAAGTAACCAGTAGATTCAAGCAGACTGGAACAGGAAGTTAGAAAGCCTTCACCAAATGTATCTCTTAACAAGTACAACAGTGTGTCAATCAAGGATTTCAAGTTGACCTGGTATAAAAAGTTCAAAACTTTATTGCCCTGTCTCATTTGATATCAAAACAGTTAAAGAAAGAGTTTATCTGGTAATATGAACTAAGATGGCGTGAAGATATCTTCATGGTTGTTAATATATTAATTTTGATTAGGCTTCCCCACAACATGTGCCAGCAGAATGCAATAAAGACAGAATCACAGATTGTTATAACAATTATCCTAGTCAATGGTTGAAGTATAAAACCAGAGGCAGTGGTTTCCTGTGCATGTCAATAGATGGAATGAAAGTTGGCACCAGCAACTACAAAATCAGGCTGTCAGTAATAGTCACGGGCAGATTTCTCTTTCTAGTTTTGACCCCTTGTTTTTCTTAATGGGAAAGCAATAAAGAACACATTGTGATATCATAAAATGAAAAATATAATGAGAAATGAGAAGTTGCGACAAAGATCAACAGATTGTCAGGGGAACTATTAAAAACAATAAAACAGAGAAAGTGGCTGAAGAATGTCTGAAAAGGTGCAACAATAAATTCCACATAACTAGCAAGAGGGAGTTGCTCGTGATGTGAACCATGGTTATAGCTATATAACCTCATTGGTAGGATAGAAGGGAAAAAAAACTTCAAATTATGCTTAACCATTTGGAAAAAATTTTATGGTAAGAAGAATATATTATTGACTGATGAAGAATTATAACACAAGGAAAATTTCAACAAACAAAGCCTAAGCAATAATATGACTATCTTACATCATTGCAACTGATGATATGTGCGTAGTATATGCACATCCTATTTGGCAGTTGGTTTAGTAGTACCATAGCGTGATTCTAAGTTCAGCTTGAACCCCACAATTTATGTTCAATATTTTTGTGGCAAGAATGCCATGACTTGCCAAAAAAAATTTTCACTACAAAAAATCAAGGGAGGCAATATAGCACAATCACTGTAATGAGACCAATATTTTAAATCCCCTAGGATAGAGGTGCCCCAGTTTCTCCACAAAGCAAGACGCCACACTGTCCCCCTGTTCCAGCTGCCATCCCTGTACGTACCCTGGTGCCTGTCCCCTTCTTCTTTCCTTTATGTCTTTCTTCCTCTATTTGTCTCTTTTTCTTCTTTCCTTCCTTTCCTTTTGTTTTTAAAACTTCCTTCCTTCCTTTCTTTCCTTTTTCTTCTTCTTTCTTTCCCTTTTTCCTTATTTCATTCCTCTTTCTTATTCTCCCTACCTTACTTTTTTTCTTCTTTCTTTCATTTCTTCTGTCCTTCTTTCTTTCTTTCCTTTCTTCTTTCCCTTTTTTTATTTTTTTTCTTCTCCCTTCCTTCCTTTCTTCCCTTTTTCTTCTTCTTTCCTTCCTTTCTATTCTTCATTTTCCCTTGATTTCTTTGTAACTTTTCTTCTTGTTTCCTTCCTTTCTTTTTGCTTTTTCTTCTTCTCTCCTTTCTTTCTTTCCTTCATCTTTTTTCTTCTTTCCCCATGTGGATGAGTTTCAGATTCCCACCCCACAGTAACAAAATGAGACACCATCCTGCCAGCATTTAAAACATTGAAAGAGTCCATATTTCATATTTGAGCAGCAACGTCTTTCACTTGACTCTCAAGTTTGTTAAGGCATTTGTAGGCCTTGGTCTTGGTCAAGCTAAGAGGTTGGACCATCAAGCAAAAAGGCCGCTCCTTCCTTCCCTTCAATTGATGGACAATATGTTATTTTATAGAAATATCCAAAATCATCATCAAAAAATAGCCCATTAATGAGAGCATATTAAGAGAAGATGTATAATTGAGATGAGCTCAAGCTAGCTAGGCCTAACCTAAGCTCAATGCCTCATCCAACTCCAAACCACCCTCAAGTTGTTCGCAAATAGCTCGCTTGTGAGATTTGCTAAGAGCTTAAGGCCCCACACACTTCCCCCTACACATAAACACACACTCTCTCTCTCAACTAGTTTCCACGACCAGATTTCAGCATAATAATTGAAGCATGTTCTTCTTATTTTTCCCAAATTATGTTACTAGAAAAAAATTTTACATATAAAACATTTTATCTACAAAATAGTAACTTATATGATAATCCGCATGCATGCACAAAATAGTAACTTATATGATAATACGCACGCACGCATACATACATACATATTAAAGTATATGCATATATATACATATATATTAAAGTAGATTTTATGTTTAACTAAAGCAATCTTGAACAAGCTAGACAAAGTTCAAGCTCAGTTCATCTATTAGTCAAGTGACCGCAAATCTAACCAAACACAAGCTTCTCATGAAAAGCTTCCTCATAAGATAGCCCTAATTAAGAGTAGAAGCATTGTTTAACACAAAATGAAGGGTTAAAATTATAGCTATGTGGTTGAATTTGGTCTCTTGAACTGCTGCCAAGCACAATAAGATTCTTGATGGAAAAAAAACATATGCCCACTAATTACTTTCAATAATGCCTATTGCCAGGAGAACTTCTTCTCATTCCTTTCCCATAAAATGTTGATCTTCATCACATGCATCAAAATTTTTAGCTCAACACATATTTCTAACCACCTCCTAAAAAATCAGGCCCTTCTTGCATTGGCCAGTAACAGAAGTGCCACAGAATTCGAATCATGTGAGGATAAATGCCCCACACCAAATAATAAATTGATGACCCTCTTTGCTTCTCCCTCTCTTAATTTGCGTTATCAAATAATTTGACTTGCTTGTTTCTTGATTTTGCCGCCCCTAAAAAAAACAGAAAAAAGACTCTGCGAACAAAAAGAATCACTGCCATAATTTGGAGCAATCGTACTAATTGTCCAGATAAA
Source organism: Elaeis guineensis (assembly GCF_000442705.2). Taxonomy (NCBI): domain Eukaryota; kingdom Viridiplantae; phylum Streptophyta; class Magnoliopsida; order Arecales; family Arecaceae; genus Elaeis; species Elaeis guineensis. Next base: position 107,244,586 of record NC_025994.2, read on the forward strand.
GAATCAAAACAATAACACCGGATGTCGAATCACCTGTTTTGAGATAAAGAATTAAACTATAACACGGGTTGTCAAACCACCTGTTTTCGAATCAAAGAAACCCTCTTTTTTTCCCCTCCGAAATCTGTAACTCGTGAAGAACAAGAAAAAGAACCCGAAAAAATAAAGCGTGAGCGCTTGCAATTAAAGAATCTTAACTAACCAATAAAATCCGAGTTCCAAATTCCCCTTCGTCCCGGCTCCAATCAATCACAAAACATCTCTCAACAAATCAACAACCCCAGTGGTCACACGCTGAAAACCTAAAACCAATATCAAAACAATGCCAACCCTCCTCCATCCGTCCTCCCATCAAAAACCACAATCACCTCTCAATCTCCAGCCAAAAAACAGAGAGGTCATATACATCAAGATTGCATCGAATTCATACAGAATAGATATAGAAAGAGTAGAAGAATCCGAAGTACCTCGGCTTAGGGTTTCTTTTTGGACCAGTATTAGGACAAGGAGTACCGGCGAAATCGTCGTAGAGATGAGGGTGAAGCCAGCGCCCAACTCGATCCGCTGGGCTTTACTTGCCTGCTAGAATACCATTTCCCGGATACGGCGCTGCTGGATTTTGTTGCGCCCAACAGTGGACCAAGGACGGTGACATCCGCCACGTGGGAGCTTTTGAGGCCTCACGTAGCGCATGTGACTCCCTGGAAGGAACACGGGTTAATTGCTGTTTCCTCTCGTGACAATTCTAAATCCGTCCAACGAAATCACTGCCATCACATACTTTGCTGTTCGTCGTGAGGCTGGAGCATCAGGGTATTTTTGTGTCTTAGACAATCGGATCAAATTAAATCATAAATAAATTAAATTATAAATAAATCGAATTAAAAAATAATTAATTTAAATCGGATTTATTTATTAAATAGATCAAAAATTTAAATTTGAATCTAATTTAATTATTAAATAAATAATCTAATCTGATTTATTTAATCTATTTATTAAATAGATCAAATTAGATTGAATGGATTAAATATATTAAACGGGTTAAACGAATTAAACGGATCAAATTAAATAGATCAAAAACAGATTAAACAGATTTTAAACAGGTTAAACGGATCTTAAATAGATGAAACATATTAAATAGGTTGGATTACATAGCTCAGAAATAGATTAAACAGGTTAAATGAATTATATGACTCAACCCGATCTGAATATTAAACAGGTTAAATGGGTCATATATCTAAAATTCATATCCGATCCATTTATTAAACAGATTAAATGGATTGATCCGTTTATAATTCGAATCCGTTTAGTCTAAATTTAAATCTATTTATAGCAGATCGAACACGAATCGAATTGACGAATCGGATCATATTTTGCCAACTCTAATTTCTATCTGGATTAGCTTTACCATTGGGTGCTGAAATCGCTCATTGTTATGTGACCCAAAAAAAAAAAAAAAATTGCACCCGCAAAATTGGTGATTGTGATTTGACAATGAATATGATCAAGAATAACGCATAAAAATTTCACCATTGGTCAAGGATAACTGTGAATCACATTTCGAACCGGATAATAATGCTGTAATTTTGTTATAAAGGCATAATGTCTATTATTATTTAAATCTTTATTGTTACCATGAGGTAGACTCCCTTTGAAACTGCTATAAGTATAATAATATTTATAATGGTTGATAGTAAAAGCAAGAATTTGTTTGGAGGCATGATGTGTTGGATTTGGATTGTATCTTTTGTACAAAAAAATCATTCATCTTTTTCTACAACATCATTAGATTGTGCAATAGTCATTTTAAAATCTACATAGACTTGTGAAAGAAATAGATTTGAGTATTTTGCAATATATGTAAAGCATATGATCCAAAGATGATCAATCATTCATTTGCAATTTAATGGACTGAGATATGATAGGTTTGTCTTGTGAAATTGCATGCCACAAGTAAGTACCGCCATTAGTATTTACAAACCAAGCCATGTCTTTATTTTGGTTGGGGTAGGATAACCACAATTTAGCAAAAGTGGAGAGATACGCACTAATGAGATATAACAGTTGAAATGAAAAATAGATGACCAAAATAAAAGACCACTAAAATAGCACTTGAAATTGTATTTGTAAATATGTTATCAATCTAAGTTCATTCTCTTGCAAAAGTCATATTTGAAAGCCTTTTGCATGTGCCTGCGTATATTTTTCTTTAGTTTGATATCATGCATGTACGGGGCAATATCCAAAGGAATGCTCGTAAATAGAAAAAAAAATAAAAAAAAAATTATATTTCTACAAGGGTATCTACTATTGCTACTAGTTAACACTTTGACATCCTAGAGGTTGGATTTAGCACCTCCCCCAATGCAGATGCTAAAGAGAGCAATGTTAGTCAAAAGGCCCAAGTCCCATTGGCAGATTTTAAATGATTCAAATTTTAGCTATAAATTGTTTAAGATATTTTAACGCTATTGCGATTGTATGCTTTTAATGAATTCATTAATTTTTTCTCTGGCTTTCAAATCTTTAACTTAGCTATTGGTTACTTGCCAAAGTAAATTAAGAAGCATATCATGGTATATTCAGCATTATTTATCGAGTTTGATGTCAACAAAAATTTAGTTTGGATGAACTATTCATAAAGGTACATCCATATTTTTGTGTAATTCAATTTTGAATGATTTTGATTCATTTCCATGCTTCTGAATATTAGAATCTTTACTCATAGCTTGATTCATTTCCCAATAACTTATCCAAAAATATAAATAAGCATATCAGTTATATTCAGCAAACACTCTTGTATTTATTTATCTATCTTCAGATTGTTCTCTTTAGCTCCTAAATAATGATCATTTGCTTTATGGTCTTCAGATTCTGCATAAAAAATTTCTAAAATGGCCCATATAAGCTTTATGGCGATATATTTTATCCATTTTTGCTCCTCGTGTTCTATAAAATAGGGATAAAACCTTTTGATTTCTTCATTTCTTTGAGATGCTGGACTTTTTTTTTTTGGTTTACCTAGACCTTTAGTTTGAAGTGGGGATTGATTTATTAACTATAGTACGGCTACTATCATGTCCAAACTATTTCATTCATGAAAAGAATGAGAAAGAGAACAATTATAAATAAGAAAAAGAGAAGCAACCCAAGATAGTAGATGAGGACATGAGAACTAATGAAGAACATCTAATATTCAATCTTGGAGAAGAAAAGTTCATGGATGATGAAACTAGAGAAAATCAAATCATAGAATAAGAAAATTAAACTTCTTCACGGAAAATGCCTTTTAAGATAAATAATCATCTCACTGGCACTATCTTTTTTTTAAAAAATTAAATTACAAAAAATCCACCAAATATTTTCATTTATTACATTTTCATCAAATCATTCATAAAACCTACATTCACATTCTGTTAAATGAACGACATTAATAAATCATTTATTTTATATAAAAAATTAAAATTATCCTTAAACGAAGAGAATGATACATACAATTTTTATTTTTTTGTATCATTTGATGGATGTTATATTACTTAAAGTTATTTTTGTTATTTTTGAAAAATTTTCTGGTATAGTATTTGAATTTTATTTAAGGTTAATGGTTTGCCTTATGAGTTAAAAGTATGGAACAAAAATAAACGTCGGAGGATAAATATAAAATTTTAAATTATTAAATTATTAAATGTAAGTGTAATTCATCCTTACTCTTAGAGGATTTTAATAATCGACTCTTTTTTCTAAATAAATAAATCAGCTGGTCATGGTTTGCTTTGTGGTACATATCGATGGCATGCCTGATGGACCCTTTTATACTGTGCAATAACTTTCTATTGAAATGTACTGGCATGAAGTGTGGATATATGTAGATTGTTTTACCGAAAAAAATCGGTTTGTTTTACTGGAAAAAACCAACCCAAGATGACGGACGGGTAGCATTAGCGTATGTCTTTACCGGCACATGGAAGATCCGATAAAATCCCGCGCAGCCATCCACTCGGAGTTCCGTATTGTATTGTCGTGAGTTTGGGTTGCGCTATTGGTGGATGGCGAGCGGACGCTGGGATACGTTGACGGAGCGGTGATCGCATATCGGCTCGAAATAATTAAATACCTAAAGGTCACCTTTGGAGCTTCTCATTTCCTCTTCCTCCGTTTCTCTTCTCCCTCGAGTTCAGATCACCTTCTCTCCTTCTCTCTAAACCCTAGGGTGCGAGCCATCGATCGAATCGAGTGATCTAGCGATCGATCGGCGAGGGTTGTAATGGCTGGGATTGGTCCGATCACCCAGGATTGGGATCCCATCATGATCCGCAAGAAGGGCCCCAACGTCACCGCAAAGAAGGACGAGAAGGCTGTCAACGCCGCCCGACGCAGTGGAGCTGAGATCGACACCGTAAAGAAGTGTATGCGATTATAATCTTCCCTTTTTTTTCCCTATTCGATTGCCATGGATGCTAGGTTTTCTATCTTTTATCTGTTTGTTTTTCATGCCTCTCTTTTTTCCCGTTGAAATTAATGAAATATCATTCGTACTTTGATTCCAAGTTTCTAGTTGATGCAATGAGTTTTCCTAGGTTTTGGATGATTTCTGAGGTCAACTTGTCCGCGAAAAGAGATTCTTCTTTTCTTGATATCAGATTTTTTTTTGGGTCTGATTATTTGCATACATATGGTGTGATTAAGGATCTTTTTTTTCCCCTTTTTTTTGGTTAATGCTCTGGCTGGTTGCCAAAAAAAAAAGGAAAAATGAAAAAAAAAACAAAGATACATCAATGGAAGAAAAAAAGGAAATTAATAAGAATGATAGAAAAAGAAAATTAAGTATTTTATTGAAGAAAAATTGCGATGAAAGAAAAAAGTGGTTATTGTCGGTGTGAGGATATGTGTGTTTTGTCCATCGGTTGTGCACCAGGAGGTTTGCATACTGGGTGAGGAATTAAAATGACACTTTTTGACTAGCTTTTTTGGGTGAAGTATGGGTTATTGCAAATTATATCACAAGGGACTGGTCTCATTTGGAGCTTACCATGGATCAATTATGATAGGATTTGATTGGATTTGGATCCTTAGCCTGATGAGGATGTCCAAGTTTTTAGTGAGAGCATGTGCTTAGTCCCGACGTTAATTATGCATTGGAGAGATCTTGGGTATATGTATACACACTAACCAGCTCAAATAATACGACATCTTCTAGCTAGCCATTTTAGATGAGATCCAGGTTATTACAAATTATCTTGAACCACGTTTATCTTTATTTTCTATTAAAATCACTACCTACCTTCTGGAGAAGAAAATTTTCAGGAGAAAAGTTTGGTCTTATATTTTTACTTTGATTTTCTCTGTGGATTTTCTTTTCAGTAATAAACAACTAAAAAAAAGATAAAATTGCTGGTTTTTTCTTCATGGATTTCCTTTGATTTCTCTTCATGGACTTCCCAATATAGTTTCTTTTATTTCACTTTCCCGCACCAAATAGAGCCTAACTGTCAGCAATGGTTCTGTATAAAGTAAACTGGCACGTAGGAAGAAGATAAAATTGATAATTCCTAGGTTATGGTCAGCATATTTGTTGGGGGATACCCACCGACCGACCGACCGACTATCGGAGGGCCCGACCGGCTGGCGGTCCGACCGACCGACCGACTATCGGAGGGCCCGACCGGCTGGCGGCCCGACCACCCGACCGACTATCGAAGGGCCCGACCGGCTGGCAGCCCGACCGACTAACCAACGGCCCGACGGACGACTCTGACTGGCCGATCGTAAGTCGGGCGACAGGCCGACGGACGCCATCAGCGGCTAACTGCGGCCGTTCCACGGTCCATTCCCGACCGACTAAACCCAGAGGTCCGGTAGCCGACCCACATGAAGCTCGCCGACCGACGGAGGAGTCCGACGCCACTCTGCTGGCCACCGACCCTGGGTCGGCCGACTCCACCAACCGCCGTACGGCCGCCAGACGTTGTCAGCTCTGACACGGACATGCGGCATAGTTACCTAGGGGCATTGTCCCGCCGAGAGCCGGGTCAACCCTGGTGATTAGACGGCTACACGGCGACATGACATTTTCACGGCGGCTCTGACAGCCTACAGTGAGTTGACAGTTCCTCACTTGTCCGCGCCATTAATGATGGCGCCATACCGTGCTCCACTATATATATCGGGGAAGGCAACAGTGCAAGGGATCGATCCGCCCGTCTCTCCCACATACGCAGGCTCGCTCCTCTCTCTCCCTCTCCCTCTCTCCTTCTCAGAGCTCTCTGTCTGCATTTCACTGTTGCCCAGTCACCTCTCTGACTTGACCGTCGGAGGGTCCCCGCCGGAGCCGCCTCCAGTCAGTGCGGACTTCCTTTTGCAGGTGCACGCTTCCCGGCGATCGGGCGACGAGGCGATTGGCCGCAACAGATTGGCGCGCCAGGTAGGGGGACAGCATGACAAAGACAAGAGCTCAACGATCGAGAATCACTGGGTCGGCAAGGCGTTCTTCCCGCCGGGAAGAAGCCTCCCCGCCCCCACCGGCGGCGGAGCCTAGCTCTCCGCGCCCTGCAGTGACTACGGAGGTCCAGATTGCGGCCATCGTACGGCAGATGACCGTACTGACCGACGCAGTCAAAAGCCTCCAGCAACAACCGGCGGCCCGACCTATGCCCTCCAAGAGCAGCCGTCGACGACCGCGCC
>NC_025994.2:107251366-107323866 GCF_000442705.2 Elaeis guineensis
TTGCATTGTCTTCCCAGTTACTCTTAAAAAAACTACTCGAGTCTGATATTCTAGACTTTAATCGAAAAGTATCCGATCTTTCGAGCAGTTTGAGCAACTTTTCATGATCCACTTCAGCATCAACAGAAGGATGCCACGAATATTAACAGTCTTTTTTTCATCAAACAAACAAGATAGAGAATCATTGAAAGATTATGTTGGCACATTTTAATGCCACCATGTTGGAGGTCTGTGACCTCAATTAGTCTATGGGCCATTTCGGCTATGAAGAGGGGGTACGTAGTTTCAGATTTACTTATTTTTCTAAATAAGACACTTCTTCAAACATATGCTGAACTCCTCAAGCACATGCAGAAGTATATTCATATCGAAGAAGTATAACTAATCAATGTCAATCTAAAGACAAAGGTCAGAAAAAGATGAAGAAGGATGGAACATCGACAGGGCCCAGCAAAGCCCGAGTTGATAAAAAGGCTCCACCTCGCTGGTCAAGTCCGAAGTCGAGGAACTTCGGCTATCGATACGACTCTTACACCCCCCCTATTGCTCCACATGCGTAGATTTCTCATGGAGGTAGAAGGGGAAAGCTACCTCCGATGGCCCCAACCAATGAAGATGTCTTCAACATCTCATAACAAAAAATGATACTGTCGGTTCTATTGAGATCATGACATCGAACAGTGTACCCAGCTGAAAGATAAGATAGAAGTTTTGATTAGGTGGGGTTATCTCGAAAAGTACCTACAGGATCGTCCTGCATAACTACCCGCTGATCCTTAACATCAATCATGTCCTGAGGAAGAAACTCATGCTCAGCCGACAGCGGGCGTGATCAACATGATTTCTGAAGGCTCAAAAAGTTCATCAAAATGTTAGGAGAGATGATGCCATCATTTTCTCTGAGAAAGACTTGCAAGGAGTTCAAACTCTTCATAATGATGTTGTTATTGTTTTCATGAGAATAGCCAACTATGATGTAAAATAATATTTAGTTGATAATAAAAGCTTTGCTGATATATTTTTTTATGATGCTTTCTTCCCAATGCAACTTTTTACTAATCGATTAAAACCAATCAATATGCCCTTAGTCAAATTTATGGATGACTTTGATTAAAGTGGAGGAAGAAATAGAACTCTCTGTTACTGTCAGACAACAACCTCGACAGTTTACTATGCGGCTTAACTTTTTGTAGTCTGAGTTCTTTCGACCTACAACATTATATTGGGATGATCTAGATTGAATATACTTCGGACTGTGGTTTTAATATACCATCTACTCGTACACTTTGCAACAAGGAATGAAACTGACGAAATGCGAGAGAATCAATAGCTAGCCCAAATGTTACTTAATCATGATCAAGAAAAAAAAACCCATGGAAGCTCTTTCCATCGATAGATTAGACCAGGGAGAAGAAGAAAGTCGGAGAGAACCCACTGAATGGCTCATCTCGATACCCCTTAAGGAGGAGGACCCAACTAAGACCATCCAAGTTGGATCCTTATTGAGCAACGATCTTCAAAAAAAATTAATGACTTTCCTATGAGACAATGCTGATATTTTTGCCAGGCCGGCTTTCAACATGCCAGGTATTCCCTCAGATGTAATTGTTCATTGATTAAATATTAATGCCAAGTGTAGGCTGGTGCGATAGAAGAAAAAAAATTTTGCCCCTGAACGATAAATGGCCATCGATAAAGAAGTTGACAAGTTACTGGCTACCGACTTCATCCAAGAAGTGACCTACTCACATTGGCTCGCAAACATCATGATGGTCAAAAAAGCTAATGGCAAATGAAGAATATGCATTGATTACATCGATCTGAACAAAGCTTGTCTGAAGGATAACTTTTCACTATTCAAAATTGACTAGTTAGTTGATGCTACTTCGGATCATCAACTTTGAGTTTTATAGATATCTTTTTTTAGATATCATCAAATCTGGATGGCTCCTGAAGATGAGAAGAAGACGGCGTTTATCATCGAGAAGGATCTGTATTACTACAAAGTCATGTCCTTCAACCTCAAAAATACTGGAGCGACATATCAACAATTGGTCAACAAAATCTTTAAAAATCAAATCAACTGTAATATGGAAGTATATATCGACGACATACTTATAAAAAATGACAAAGCATCTATTCATATCGACGATTTGAGGGAAGCTTTCGATGTCCTGAGAAGGCACCAAATGAAGTTAAATCCGACTAAGTGTGCATTCGGAATAACTTCTGAAAAATTCTTTGGATTCACGATGACAAGGTGGGGTATTGAAGCTAATTTTGTGAAAATTAAGATAATTTTGGATATGAAGCCCCCAACTTCTAGGTGAGACATCCAAAAATTGATCGGGTGCATTGCATCTCTCAGCCAATTCATTTCTAAGTCGGCAGAGCAATGCCTTCCATTCTTCAAAACTCTCAGGCAAATGAAAGACTTTACTTGTATAGAAGAATGTCAAAAAGCTTTCAAAGACTTGAAGCTATATTTAAGCTTATGTATTAGGCCACATCTTTTGAAGCTGTAAGTTCGGTCTTGATCCGAAAACACGATAAAGTGTACAAACCTATCTACCACATTAGTCAGATTTTACCTGGAGTGGAGATAAGATATTCTCGGATCGAAAAGGTCATATTTACGATTATCACAACTATATTTTTAGGCTCATTCAATAACAGTCTTAACCGACCTTCCTTTGAGGACTCTGCTGCAGCGACCAAACACTTCAGGAAGAATGGCAAAATGGATGATCGAACTCGATGAGTTCGATCTTTCTTACATTCCTCGATCCTTGATAAAGGCTCAAATATTAGCCAACTTCATTGTGAGTGCACCATGACAATCGATGACGAAATTGAGGAACAATCCGATGATAAAACTTCAAAACTACCATGAATTTTATATGTGGATGGAAACTCAAATGCATAAGGCTGTGGAGTGGATCTCATTTTAACCAACAATGATGGAATGGTCACCGAGTACGCTCTTCGATTCGCTTTCAAAGCCTCGAACAATCAGACCGAATATGAAGCCTTGATAGTCAAGCTAAAAGTAGCTATGGACCTCAGTATGAAATGACTAAAAGTCTTCACCGACTCGTAACTGATGGTCGAATAATCTCGAGGAGAATATGAAGCCCGAGATCCAACACTGGCAAAGTATCTTCAAAAGCTTCGATCTCTCCAAGAGAATCTTGACTACTTCAAGATTTTTTACATTCTTCGCTTAGAGAATGTCCGTACAGATTCTCTATCCTGACTCGCAATCTTCAATTGCAGCAACCTGAAAAAATTTTTATTGAGCATCTCGACAATCCGAGTATTGATTGAAAAAAATTCATCAAGTCCAAATCGATCATGAACCGAATTAGATCGATCCATTCATCGAGTACTTAACCAACGAAACTTTACCAACTAATCATGTAGAAGCACACTGGATATGATGATTAGCAACTCAATATGTACTAATTGATGATCAACTTTACAAAAAATCGATATCTTTGCCTCTGCTCAAATATCTTCATCCTTCTGAAGCTGATTATACCCTCAGAGAAGTTCACGAGGGTATTTGTGACAATCACTTAGGTGGCAGATCATCGTCTTATAAAATACTCCGACAAGAATATTACTAGCTGACTATGCAAAAGAATGCTGCCGACTTAGTACAAAAGTATGACCATTGTCAAAGTTTTACTAACATTCAGAGACTTCCAACAAGCCATCTCACGTCTATTTTGGCACCTTGGCTATTTGACTAGTGGAGAGTCGATATACTCGACCCTTTTCCACCTACCAATGGACGAAGAAAATTCATTATCATCGCCATCGACTACTTTACTAAGTGGGTGGAAGTTGAGCTTTTGGCATAATAACAGAGAGGAAGATTATAGATTTTCTATAAAAATTGGTTATTTGCTGATTTGGTCTATCTTGAATAATCATCACAGATAATAGTCAACATTTTAACAATACCAATTTTGAAGAATTTTATGCAAAGTATCAGATCATTTACAAACTTACATCGATCGAACATCCGTAATCTAATGGAGAAGCCAAGGTGACCAATAAAATAATATTACAAGGCCTAAAGATGAGATTGGGTCAATCAAAAGTCAATGGGTTGACGAACTCTATAGCATACTTTGATCTTACCAAATTACTCCTTGGATCCTGATCAGAGAAACTCCTTTCAACTTAGCATTTAGAATTGAGCCATGATCCCGATGAAAATCGATCTACCATCAACTTGGATGGAATAATATGACAAGCCAACCAATTCAAATAAGCGACGTGCCGATTTGGACTTGCTCGATGAAACTCAGAGACAAGTTCAGCTGAGGATGGCATCATATAAACAACACATCATCTAATATTACAACTCTCGGATCAAGTCTAAAATTTTTCAAATAGAAAATCTTATCCTCAGAAGAGCTGAAGTCTCCAAACCGACTGAGCAAAAAAAAACTGTCCCCAAACTGGGAAGGTCCCTATAAAATTTTTGGAGTACTTCGATCATGGGAATACAAAATCGTAAACTTGGATGGTACGAAAGTTTTTTTAGACTTGAAATATTAAGAATCTATGTATGTACTACCAGTAAGTTATTTGATTTAAATATATCAAAGACTTCTTTGCTACAACACTGTGCCAACAAATTCATCTATTTGGCAATTTATTGAATAACATGGTCGACTGACACCCGACCATATAATTACATCATTGGTTGATATCCGGTGAAAATTATTTGGCTAACACCCGATTAACAAATGAATGAAAGGGTTAGTCAGCTAGTACCCGATTAGCTAACTTGAGGATTGAAATATCCGAAACATAGTTAGTCGGCTTATGATCGATTAACTAAGGATCAAATGATCCAAGACAAATTTGAGAAACTCTCTCATCGAATATGTTTTGATAACTTATTCGAGTGGACATTCTACAGTATCTGACAAGTTGACTTGGAAAACTTTTGCTAAATTAATCTTATTCATTGCTTCCTACATCTCTCTGCCGACTATCATACTCAGACATTTGGTGGGATTGTATTCCATGATTGCTGACTACTCATCCAAAGCACCAAAAAAGGCATTATACAAAAGAAACTTGAAAGGAAGTCCATTTCATTTCGAAGAAGTTTGTACATGATAAAAAAAAAAAACCAAAAAGAGAAACAAAGAGCTCAAGGATGTTCTTCTAGGTCGCTTGCTTCCTTATTGCTCTCAGGGACTTTGTTTTCCTTTTCCTCACCAAGAGCCTCATCTGGCCGTGATCCGCTCAGGTCCAGTTTAAATTGAAGATGACTAAGAACCCTTTTGCAATCTTCAAAGCCAATTCGATAAGTGATGATCCACCCTTCAGCAATTTTATCCTCGAATTCTTGGGATGCTCGAAACTTGGCCAATGCCTCAGAAGCAATCTCTTGAGCCCGAATTTTCACCACATCTTCTGCTCTACATCCTGGGTGGCCTTCTTGGCGTTCCTCCTTTTGTCTCTCTCCTCATTGAGGGCGGCTTTTGCCGACTCTCTCTTTCTCAAAGTCGGCTTTCTACCTCTTTAGCTCCTTCAATTCCTCCTCTTTCTTCCCCAACTGGGACTTCAAGTCAACAGCCTTATTCCAAGAAGGAGCTAATTCGGCCTCCAACAAGACAATCTTATCTTGATATTTCTTCTCCCCCCTTGGCAGCATGGAGAAGTTCCTCAGCTACTTCAGCTCGAGTATTGACTGTTTGAGCCTTATCCTCCAGTTGGTGGTTGATCCGTCTGAAATCAATCAATCCCTCAAACAAAATAGTAACATCATGTGCCAACTACAAGAGAGAAAAATCCATTAAGTCAACAGTTCGAAAAATGAATTGATAATTGAATGTCAAGAAAATGGACATCCAGGCTTATCGACACTAATGACGCATAAGAGCCTGATATCACTACAAGAAAATAGGATTTTAGCAACCATAAAATTGATTGCTAAATAACAAAAATTGGTTGCTAATTTATTTTGCGATCAATTTTGTGACTGACTCAAATTGGTTGCAAAAACTCTGATGACAAACATTTTGCGACTGATTTTATGATCGAATGTAAAAGAATTAATTAAAATTTATGATTGATTTAGCGATCGAAAATAAAAAATTATTAATTATCTTGCAATGATTTATCGATCGAAATAATTGGTTGCTAAGTTTTTAAAATATTTTTTATTTAAACAATCGATCATAAAATCAGTCATAATTTATTTTTTATAATATTTTAAATTTTAAAATCAATTGCAAAATCGATCGCTAAATTCATTAAAAATTATTAAAATAAAATCAATTGCAAAATCAATCTCTAATTTTTATTTTATATTTTTTATTTTTATTTTATACTTTTTTATATTATATTATTTTTTATTTTTATTTTTTAGTATCGGGAGTGCCGGTGGTTGGCATTTTTTGTAGAGGTAGAGGGAGAGTTCAGAACCCACAACGGCATCCTCTCCGATGCCTCCATCATTGCAATAAATAAAAAAAAATCCATGAAGGTATAGGGAGAGTTCAGAACCCACAATGGCATCCTCTCTGATGCCTCTGTCATTGCGAGAAATAAAAAAAAAATCTTGAGCTGCCCACCTGATCGAGACTCCTGAGTATAGAAAATGCAAAGGAAAAATTAAAGAAAAGTATGGGAAAAATTAGGCGAAAACATAAAAAATAATAAAAATAAAAGAAAGATAGATTCTTGATTACCTAAGGGAGATCGGTGAAGGCTGACGTTGGTGACAATGGGGAGCATAGTGACAGTGGAGATCGACGGCAAGTGGTGGCAAGGAGAAGGGGAGGAGGTTCGATGAAAGGAGAAGGGGAGGAGCTTTGGAGGGCTTGATCGAGAAGGTTCCAGAGGGAGTCAATGCAGGAGGGAGGAGGGGAGGGGGGAATGCAGTCACCAGTGAGGAGAGGGGGCCATCATGGATGGGCCTGGGAGGGGGCGAGGAGAAGAGAGGGTTTGGGTGTGGTTAGGATTGGAAGGAGAAGGAAGAGTCAGTTATAAAAGGATAAATCGATTGCTAAATCAGTCTCTAAATATAATATAATTTAAAATTATTTTTTTAATTTTTAAATATTTGATTTCATTTAGAATAAATAAAAGGCATCAATTAATTTTTTTCAAATTTAAATTTATGATTGATTTTTTGGTTGTAAAATATTAAAAAAAATTACGACTGAAAAATTGCTCACAAACTTATTTATAGATTAAAAAAATAACTCAAAAATTTTAAGATCAATTTTTTGATCCTAAATTGTTTAATATTTTACAATCAAAAAATCGATCGCAAACTTATTTATAGACTAAAAAATAATTCAAAAAATTTTACAATCGATTTTTTGGTCATAAATTTTTTAATATTTTACAACCAAAAAATTATTCATAAATATATTTAAATTAAAAAATAATTAAAATATTTTGTAACTGATTTATCTTTTGCAAACTTTTAAAAAAAATTTTACAACTAAAAAATCGATCATGAAATTTTTATAGATTAAAAATATAATTCAAAAATTTTACGATCAATTTTTTGATCATAATTTTTTTATATTTTATAACTAAAAAATTGATCATAAATATATTTAAATTTAAAAATAATTAAAAATTTTTATGATCGATTTATCGATTGTAAATTGTTAAAATGTTTGTAATCAAAAAATCGATTGCAAATTTTTTTTATAATTTAAAAAATTAAAAATTTTGCAATCAATTTTTCGATCGCAACATATTGCATCTTTTTTGCAATCAAAAAATTAGTTGTAATTTTTTTTTGAAAATAAAAATAAATAATTGAAATACTTTGCAACCAATTTTTTGATTGTAAAAATATAAAAAAAAATATTTTTTTATAAATTTATTTTTATATTCAATAAATCAATTATAAAATCAATCGCAAAGTCTTGGCATGCCTTCTGACATGAATTTTGGCAATCGATTTTAAATCGATCGTTATATTAATATTTGTCCAAGAATTGATCGCAAGATCGATCGCAAATTTGATCAAAATATTCGATCAAAAAATCAATCGTAAAAATACTGTTTTCTTCTAGTGTATGATTTTCTCCATTGGACGGGCCTTTCTTTCTTCCAATTGGTAGAGAGCATCACCATCTTCATTAACTTTTTGGTGAGTCGATGATCTCGAAGTGCCATATCAATAGCTTTGATGCGCATTCTTAGTGTAATATATGCCTCTTCCGAAGAGTTCAAAGGGCCAAGGGCCAAGCTCAGCTATGAATGTGGGGGCATTGGGGCCTTTCCTCGATCGACGTCCTCAAGCACCATGACCCGACTGACATCCGAATCACCCTGCATCGATGGGGCTTGAAGTACGCTAGTAGGCCTAGTCGGGGCTTCGACAATGACGACGATGTCATCATCCTGTTCACAAAAACTACTAGCACTAATGGTGGAAGTGATGTCTGCTCTAGCAAAGATGTTCGGAGTGGCGACGGTGGTTGTGTGCTTCTTGAGACCTACAAAAAATATCCTTCTCGAGGTTTCTTTGTTGGTCCCCAAGAAGGTCCATCACGACCAAAACCTGACCTCTCTCCGACAGCACGATGGATGGATTCCATCAAAATCTTCATACCTACAAGCCAACAAAAAAAGTTAATCTCCAGTTGAAAAGTAAACCAACTGAAAGACTCAAAAATTCCAAACCAAGAGGAAGTATACCTAAAGAGTTGACCGAGCTTATCCTAGCATCATACAGCGACCGCTCATCTAGAAGTTCCCGTTGAGTAGGAACTCTGATGCTGAGCAGTAACTCGTACGGCTCCTGATCTTCTTTAAGGACTACTTTGTTCTTATTTGAGGAGAGATTGGGAGTAGTCTAGATCCAATTAAAATCCCATGGATGGTTGGCAGCGACATAGAAAAACTTGTTCTTCTATCCATAAATAGAAGAAGAAAGTCCGATAATAAATTGATGATGATAGTAGGAGCTGAAGAACCACCATTCTCTTTTCTAAAGATGTTTCTTCAGCATGAAAAGAGCCAAAAAAAAGAAATTCGCAGCTCAAAGCGAAGAAGATGGCAAAGAACGACAAAAGAAGAAAGGATTCGGATGGAATTAGGAGCAAGTTGGGTGGGAAACTATATCGTATAAATCAAAAACATTGACGAAGAATGGATGCAAAGGACATTGGAGCCCCGATCAAAGGAACTCCTCATAGATGGTGATGTAGCCATCTAAATGATAAACAATCCGACCATCTTCATCGGATGTCAACAATCTATACCGACTAGAAATTCGATAATGATCCCTCAGCCATTGAACGTCGGCCTCAAATAATTCAAACATCTCGTAAAGAGGCTCAGAAAGATTCTCGATAGTTGGCTAATTATCCAACTCATGAGAACCAGGATGATCCTGTCGAGAAGAAGTAACATCCTCGGTAGCATTCTGAGGAACATCCTTGGTCTCCCTCTGGATAGTTAGAGTTCAAGAACCTCGATCTTTCACAATATTTTCATTTCCAAACCCCCTTCTGGATGAAGATATTCCTAAAACCTCCTAAGAGAAATCTTAAGAAATTGAAAAAGAAAGAAATGGAAGAAAGAATTGACCTCAGCAATACATCGACGATGATGAAGAAGTCGACAATGATGAAGCTTAAAGCACTCCAAAGAGAATGAATCCTACACACAGCTAAGGCTGAAACAGGGAAGACCAATGCAAAAAAAATGGAACTAGTGACAAAAATCCTAAAATCAGAAGGTCTCAAAGAAACAAGATCCCTTATTTATAGACATGCCTGACGACTGCCATCAACATAAAAAATTCTACCATTATCAAAGATTCTAACACATGACTGCAATCTCAGCTGATTATTCATCGATTTTTCAATGCATTGTCGCTTTGATCCTACCAAGTTAATCAAATCCGCATGAAGACCGATTAAGCAAGTAATCGACTGACATGTGCTAACTTGGACCGCTCAAAACTTATTACTCTATCGCCCGGTCTTCCATAATTATTATGGAAGCCTGCTTTGGGCGATCCATAGCATTAATTGCTACATGTCTTGTGAGACGACAAAGCCACCGCACATTTTGCAAAATAATAAAATGTCTGTCCGCTTCACGAAACGACAAAATGGTTGGATGTCATTTTTTGAGATAATAATAAATGAAATTCATTGAAGGAAACAACTTGGATTGAAGCACCAATTAACTCTTCTCGTCTGTTTACGCTACAACATCGAACTCGAAAATTGAGAGGCAAATGTTGGGTAAATCCTCATCGCTCAATCAACTAAGTGTAATTCTCATCTCTCCACGATTAACATGCAGTTGATTAAAAAGACCATACTGATTTTGTTCCCAACCGACGATCTAACTCAAAATTCAATCGACGATGACCGATTAAGACTAAGTCTGATTTGATCAATTAAGATTAAGTCAGGTTTAAGCCAACTAAGCCCGATATACTGCCAACATTCAGCTAAATACTTACTCGAATTTTTTTCGACTATCTCGACTCTGAGAAAATAGAGGTCGAATGACAGTTACCCAACGTGAAAATTGATCATCCACATTCGAGGGATCGTGGGGCATAACAACTTCCAATTGATCATCCATTACTTGATTTTAATGATAGCTAAGGAGGAACCACCCATTAAGGGCAATAATGCCAACTCTCAAATTTTAGGGCGCAGAAGTTACATGGTAATGATACTCTTTACCCTATATAAAGTGGTAAACTGAGAGATCAGATAAAATTTTTTGAGCTAAATTCTTAGCTCTCGCACTTTGATTCTTTTTACTGTTCCTTTTCTCTGGCTGGCTTAAACATCAAAGGGTCTTTCGTCGGATAACTTTCAATGATCAGACTTTATTTTGCAGGTTTCCTACCATCCAACAATCAGGCACAACACTTTGGCCTATGGCCGACCATCTCATCGGAGATTCATGGCAATAGATTCCATCCTATCTAGGTTCACCTAGTTGAGTGCAATGACATTTTTCTTCTAGTAAAAAAAGTCAGGCGTTGGGCTTAGCATTATAATTGATCAATAAAACGCATGTAATGCCTAAAAACTTGGTTTTCTTGGCATTCCCAGCATAAAATACTCAAGAATGGTATAGGATACTGACATAGAGTGGTCGCCAGCTAGTGTCATGATTAGTGTTTGCATTTACGATGGGAGTGTGCCTCCGAATGAACATTAGGAAAATGGTTTAAACCTGAGAAATTTATCGCTTGTCTCTTTCGGCTATCAAAAAGAAATGCAGCCAGTGCCTTGTCATACGGCAGCTCATACATATTGGATGCATTTTATGGACAGTATTATTATGGGCTCAATTTAGCAATAGTCCCCATTGGATTGGTTCCTGCTGAGTAGTAAGCCTATGTGATACTTAATGCTTCCTTGGGAAGACAGCTCCACAGCTATCCGCTTGAAGAAGGTTTAAACCGCTTGAAGAGTTTAAACCGCTTGGATCTACGTCATTTATATTATTTCACCGAAAATCAGCATCCCTAGCCTTGTTGGCTAAGTAGTATGCTACCACGTTCCCCTCTCGATAGATATGCTGCATTATGAAATCTTCAACGGGTTGCCCTCCAATTCCAAATATCCTGCAGAAAATAAAAATGATGATATTTTGGGTTTTGAAAAATTTTGACTCCAATGTATAATAGTGATAGAGTCATCTTCCAAAACTATATGAGCAGCGTGAAATTGAGTTATAGCAGCACACATACCTGGTCAAACAGCAATCATCTCAGCAAAAAAGACGGTGACATTTTATAATTTTTTTCCTCATGCTTGTAAAAATTGAGCTGAATGATCTCTAATCACGTAAGCAGCAAACCTTATTAGAATGAAGAGAACCATCAAAGTTAATTTTAATATACCCATAGGGAGCGGGTAGCTAAGAGACACTACTAGATCCACTCTATAGAGCAGAATGAAAATTAAGACTACCCTAGTACTTGGACGGGTGCCTTTCAAAATCATTCAACAAAGTATGTTCAAATATACGGTTGTTTCTCTCATGCCAGATAAGCCAAGTGGTACAAGCAACAAATTTTTTATTCTCAAAAGAATTATCCTTATTGGTCATGTAATCGAATAAATCAATCAAAGAATGAAATAAGCATGGTATTTGCTTCATTTGATTAATATAAGACCAGACTTGATAAGCAAAAGAACAATTTATAAATATGTGCTCACAATCTTCTATAACATTCGGACACAGATCACAAAAAATGATGATGAGCAGGAATGATGTTGTAGTGAGCAAGATATTGCTTAGTAGGCAAGCGGCCCCAAATTAATTGCCACCAAAAGTATCATACACGAGGCTGCATGGAAAGTTTTTAAATTAGATTAAACAAATGAGTATATTCATGCACATGCATTTAAGAAGAAGAAGAAGATATATCTTTAAGCGATACATGAGGAAGCTTGGAAGAACCTCAGACTAAAATATTATCACCTTATGAGCAAGGAAGAGGGATTCCTCGAATCTGATGCACCAACTCAGTGGAGAATAAATTAGTCAACTTTTTCGTATTCCAATTTCAAGAGGCATCAATATAATGAGAGATGGTAGCGCGAGAAACATCTAAATCCATATTTATCAAAGTAAGCCACCATTGCAAAGGGTGAGTGGAGATCCAGGGTCACTGTAGAAATTAACATGATTTCAAGATCCCACATATATTGGAAACAGAACTGAACATTTAAACCGGCTTTACATTTTTTTTTTCACATGATTGAACTGGCTCTAGAAATGGAATAGTCTATCCATAATTCCACTGTTGGGGGATACCCACCGACCGACCGACCGACTATCGGAGGGCCCGACCGGCTGGGCGGCCCGACCCACCGACCGACTATCGGAGGGCCCCGACCGGCTGGCAGGCCCGACCGACTAACCAACGGCCCGACGGACGACTCTGACTGGCCGATCGTAAGTCGGGCGACAGGCCGACGGACGCCATCAGCGGCTAACTGCGGCCGTTCCACGGTCCATTCCCGACCGACTAAACCCAGAGGTCCGGTAGCCGACCCACATGAAGCTCGCCGACCGACGGAGGAGTCCGACGCCACTCTGCTGGCCACCGACCCTGGGTCGGCCGACTCCACCAACCGCCGTACGGCCGCCAGACGTTGTCAGCTCTGACACGGACATGCGGCACAGTTACCTAGGGGCATTGTCCCGCCGAGAGCCGGGTCAACCCTGGTGATTAGACGGCTACACGGCGACATGACATTTTCACGGCGGCTCTGACAGCCTACAGTGAGTTGACAGTTCCTCACTTGTCCGCGCCATTAATGATGGCGCCATACCGTGCTCCACTATATATACCGGGGAAGGCAACAGTGCAAGGGATCGATCCGCCCGTCTCTCCCACATACGCAGGCTCGCTCCTCTCTCTCCCTCTCCCTCTCTCCTTCTCAGAGCTCTCTGTCTGCATTTCACTGTTGCCCAGTCACCTCTCTGACTTGACCGTCGGAGGGTCCCCGCCGGAGCCGCCTCCAGTCAGTGCGGACTTCCTTTTGCAGGTGCACGCTTCCCGGCGATCGGGCGACGAGGCGATTGGCCGCAACAGATTGGCGCGCCAGGTAGGGGGACAGCATGACAAAGACAAGAGCTCAACGATCGAGAATCACTGGGTCGGCAAGGCGTTCTTCCCGCCGGGAAGAAGCCTCCCCGCCCCCACCGGCGGCGGAGCCTAGCTCTCCGCGCCCTGCAGTGACTACGGAGGCCCAGATTGCGGCCATCGTACGGCAGATGACCGTACTGACCGACGCAGTCAAAAGCCTCCAGCAACAACCGGCGGCCCGACCTATGCCTTCCAGGAGCAGCCGCGACGCCGCGCCGACCCCTGTCGCCTCCAGCGAGCGCTCCAACAGCGCTCCCACGGAGAGGAGGAGGGGCGACCTCGGCGCGACGACCGACGGTCCCAGCGGCCCTCTCCTTCCCCGTTGGAACGGGCGAGGAAGGAAAAGCGGCCGCGCACACCGTCGGCCTCTCTTTCAGAGTCCTCCGGAGGCTCCACTCCCGGGGTCTCCCAGCATCGACGAGCGGACGACTACGAGCGACGGTTCGAGGAGATCGACCGCCGACTCGCCCAACTGCAGATGGACGGCCAGAAGTCTTCGAACGACGTCGACTTCCAGACCGCCCAGCCTCTCTCTCGACTGGTCCTCGATGAGCCGATTCCCAGTCGGTTCAAAATGCCGAACGTGGAGCCATACGACGGCTCCACCGACCCAGTCGACCACCTCGAGAGCTATAAAGCTCTCATGACAATTCAAGGGGCAACCGACGCTCTTTTTTGCATCGGCTTCCCCGCCACACTTCGCAAGGCTGCCAGGGCTTGGTACTCCGGTCTCCGATCGGGTAGTATCCATTCCTTCGCGCAGCTCGAGCACTCGTTCGTGGCCCATTTCAGCACTAGCCGAAAGCCGCCGCGAACGTCGGATAGCCTTTTCTCCCTCAAGCAGGGGGAAAACGAGACGCTCCGACACTTCGTGGCGCGATTCAACGCGGCCACGCTCGAGGTCCGGGACCTCAACGAAGACATGGCGGTTTCAGCCATGAAGCGGGGCCTGAGGTCGTCCCGATTTACTTATTCTCTGGACAAGACCCTCCCCCGAACATACGCCGAGCTACTGGAGCGCGCATACAAGTATATGCGCGCGGACGAAGGAGCGTCCGACCGACGATTGGTCGAGCCCAGGGGTCCGAAGGAGAAGCGAAGAAAGGGTCGGGAGCCCGCCGAACCAAGCAGGCCCCCGGCCAATAGTCGGCTTTCTCCACCCCGACAGATCCAAAAATCACCCCGCCGACAGACTCCGAGGTCGTTGCGTCCCAGGTATGACTCCTACACTCCTCTCTCCGCTCCCGTGCGCAGATCTTGATGGAGATCGAAGGGGAAGAATACCTGCGACGGCCTCCGCCTCTGAAGGCAAAGGGCCTCGACCATCGGAAGTACTGCCGGTTCCATCGGAGCCACGGCCACGACACCGAGCGATGCATCCAGTTGAAGGATGAGATCGAAAATCTCATCCGCCGGGGGTATCTCGGCAAATTTCGAAAGGGTCCGCCGACCCGACCGACTGCCGATCGACGCCCCAGCCGACTGAAGAGGCGCCGACTAACCAGCCGACGGCTGGAGTCATCAACATGATCTCCAAGCGGCTGGGATCGGGGACGTCTACAGGGGGGAGCCGATGAAAAAGCCACGACCGACGACGTAATCACCTTCGCGGAAGACGACGTTCGGGGCATCCAGACTCCCCACGACGACGCTGTTGTTGTGTCGGCGACAATAGCCAATTACGATGTAAAACGAATTTTTGTTGATAATGGAAGTTCGACAAATGTTTTGTTTTACTCGACCTTCTCCCGAATGCGACTACCGACGATCGACTTAGTGGGGTCTCCACGCCCTTGATCGGCTTTGCCGGAGAACCGTCACGACAGAAGGAGAAATCACCCTGCCCGTGACGGTCGGTACCGAACCACGGCAAAGCACAGTCTCCCTCATTTTCGCGGTCGTCCAAGTTCCTTCGGCCTACAACGCCATACTCGGGCGACCCGGATTGAACGCCCTCAGGGCGGTCGTCTCGACGTACCATCTCCTTGTTCGATTCCCGACCAAAAACGGAGTCGGGGAGATGCGCGGAGATCAACAGCTCGCCCGACGATGCTTCCAAATCTCCGCCCAAAGCGACGAGACAAAGGATCCCCTGACAATCGACAAACTGGATCAACGGGAGGAGGAAGAGCGGGGTTCGCCGGCCGAGCAGCTCGAGGCGATCCCGATAGGAGAAAATCCCGACAGAAAAGTTTGGGTCGGGTCTCGATTGCCCGACGCCGAACGCCACCGACTGACGGAGCTGCTGACGGCCAACGCCGACATATTCGCATGGTCGGCAGCAGATATGTCGGGCATCCCTCCGGAAACAATGACTCACCGACTCAACATCGACCCGACGATGAAACCGGTGAGGCAGAAGAAAAGGTCCTTCGCCCCAGAAAGGCAGAAGGCCATCGACGAGAAGTGGACAAGCTGCTCGAAGCGGGCTTCATTCGGGAATCCACGTATCCCGATTGGCTCGCCAATGTCGTCATGGTCAAGAAAGCCAACGGGAAGTGGAGGATCTGCATCGACTACACCGACCTCAACCGAGCATGCCCGAAGGATAGCTTTCCACTCCCGAAGATCGACCAGCTGGTGGATGCGACGTCCGGATTTCGACTGCTCAGCTTCATGGACGCCTTCGCCGGGTACAATCAGATCCGGATGGCGCCTGAAGACGAGGAGCACACCGCGTTCGTAACTCCCAAGGGCCTCTACTGCTACAGGGTGATGCCCTTCGGATTGAAGAACGCCGGTGCCACCTACCAGCGACTCGTCAATAAGGTCTTCAAAGACCAAATCGGCCGCAACATGGAAGTGTATGTGGACGACATGCTGGTGAAAAGCACGCAGATCCCGGACCATGTTCAGGACCTCGAGGAGACCTTCCGCACCCTTCGACGACACCGAATGAAGCTCAACCCGACCAAATGCGCCTTCGGGGTGACCTCGGGGAAGTTCCTCGGATTCCTCGTTTCTCAGAGAGGGATCGAGGCCAACCCTGAGAAGATTAAGGCGATCCTCGACATGCGTCATTCCGAACACCAAGAAGGAGGTCCAACAGCTGAACGGAAGAATCGTCGCTCTTAGCCGATTCATTTCCCGATCAGCTGAAAGGTGCCTCCCGTTCTTCAAGACCCTGCGCCAGGCGAACGGTTTCTCTTGGTCGGATGAGTGCGAACAGGCCTTCGAAGACCTGAAAAAGTACCTGGCTTCCCCGCCGCTGCTCGTAAAGCCGCAGGTCGGGGAGACCTTGTATCTCTACTTGGCCACATCTTCTGAGGCGATCAGTTCGGTGCTCGTTCGGGAAAACGAGTGCCGAACCCATCAGCCCATCTACTACACCAGCAAAGTGCTCCACGGCGCCGAAGCCAGATACTCGGAGACGGAAAAGATGGTTTTCGCCCTGACCGTCTCCGCGCAACGGCTCCGACCATACTTCCAGGCCCACGCCATCGTGGTACTCACCAACCGGCCCCTGAGGGCCGTACTGCGCCGACCCGACACATCCGGACGACTCGCTAAGTGGGCAATGAAGCTTAGCGAGTTCGACATTCAGTACCGACCGAGGCCTGCCTTGAAGGCTCAGGTCTTGGCCGATTTCATCGCTGAATGCCCGACGACCGACCGAAGGTCGGGAGCTGAAGGCCCGGGACGAGATTCGGTCTCTGAGCCAGACCCGATCTCCACCTGGGTACTTCACATCGACGGAGCCTCCAACGCTCAGGGAAGCGGAGCCGGGCTCCTGCTCACGAATTCGGATGGGGTCGTCACCGAATACGCCCTCCGGTTCGACTTTAAGGCCTCCAACAATCAAGCCGAATACGAGGCACTCCTCGCGGGCTTGAGGATGGCGAAGGAACTGGGCGTCGACAGCCTTCGAGCATTCTCCGACTCTCAGCTGATCGTGGGGCAGGTCAAGGGCGACTTCGAGGCGCGAGATCCGACCATGATCAAGTATCTTCAGAAGGTGAAGGATCTCGTGGCCCGCCTCGAGCATTTCGAGATCTCCCACATCCCCAGGACGGAGAACGCCCGTGCCGACGCTCTCTCCAGATTGGCAACGTCGGCCTATGATTCTTTGGGTCGGACGTTTGTCGAAAACCTCCAGCAGCCGAGCATCGATTGGGTCGAAGAAGTGCAGCAGCTAACGTCCGAACCAAGTTGGATGGACCCGATCGTTCGGTACCTGACCGACGGGACCAGTCCCGAAGATCCCGCGGAGGCCAAGCGACTCCGATGGTCGGCGTCGCAATATGTGATCATGGACGGTCGACTCTACAAGAGGTCGTTCTCCCTCCCTCTGCTCAGGTGCTTGGGACCGACCGACACTGACTACGCCCTCCGAGAGGTTCACGAAGGAATTTGTGGGAATCACTTGGGGGGCAAGTCCTTAGCCTTCAAGGTCTTACGACAGGGCTACTATTGGCCGACCATGAGGAAGGATGCGGCAGAGTTGGTCCGAAGGTGCGAGCCATGCCAGAAGTATGCCAATATTCAGCACCAACCGGCCAGCCAAATCGCTCCCATTGTCGCTCCGTGGCCCTTCGCTCAGTGGGGAGTCGATATTCTCGGCCCCTTCCCACCGGCGTCGGGCCAAAGGAAGTTCATCGTTGTCGCCATCGACTACTTCACGAAGTGGGTCGAGGCCGAGCCCTTGGCACAGATCACCGAGCGGAAGATGGAGGACTTCGTCCAAAAATCCATCATCTTCAGGTTCGGATTGCCGCACACCATCATCACCGACAACGGACGGCAATTCGACAACCAAGACTTCAAGGATTTCTGCGCCAGATTCCACATCCGTTATCGACTAACTTCAGTCGGGCACCCACAGTCCAACGGCGAGGTTGAAGTGACGAACCGAACCCTGCTCCATGGACTCAAGACCCGACTGAACGAAGCCAAAGGTCTCTGGGTCGACGAGCTGGGCTCCGTCCTATGGGCTTACCGAACGACCCCCCGTGTCCCGACCGGGGAGTCGCCGTTCAGTTTGGCCTACGGGACAGAAGCTATGATCCCGCTCGAGATTGGCCTGCCATCTTCAAGGGTCGAGCAGTACCGCGAGCCGGACAACTCCGAAAGCCGGAGGGCCGACCTAGACCTCCTCCCCGAACTGCGAGATGAGGCTCAAATCCGAATGGCCTCATACCGACAGAGGGTCGCCCGGTACTACAACGCCAAGGTCAGACCAAAGCTCTTTAAACCTGGCGACCTAGTCTTGAGGAAGGCGGAGGTGTCGAAGCCCTTGGACCAAGGGAAGATGGCTCCCAACTGGGAAGGACCCTACAAGGTTGCTGACACCTTCGGGCCGAGAGCCTATCGGCTGGAAACCCTTGAGGGAAAAACCATTCCCCGGACTTGGAACGCCGACAACTTGAAGCTGTATTACCAGTGAATTCTGTAATTCAATCATCGGAATACAAGTTCAGTTTGAAAAATCGGAGTTCTAATTCTTCGACTACTGATCGGCGCTTAGCCCCGACGCATCGACGCGGACCTGACGCCGACGACACATCGGCCCCATACACGGACCGACGCATCTACGATGACGGAAGTTCATACTCCTTCTACGGTCGAATTTTCGGGCAGAATCCATCGGCCGACTGGCCGATCGGGCCCCGACCGAAGAAAGGCTAAAAGCCCACGCGGCTATTGCCGCGACTTCCGACCAGGCTACGGCCGGTCGAGGGATATTCGGCTTACCACCGTCTATCATATGACGCGACCTTAGTCGCACCCACTACTCGCCGACCGACCTACGGCCGGCTGAACGACACTCGGCTTGCCACCGTCTGTCAAAAGACACGAAACCCGACGCAAGAGCATGGGGACCCGACTTACTATCATACCCCCGACACTGCGCCGGATGATGACCGACTAAGTGCATCTACGGAGGTCCGGCCGCCGAACCTCCACTAGGTTCGGTCGGCTCCCTACTTGACAGATGCGCCCGAACGGCGACTACAATTTTTGGAAACCGACCTAAAGTCGGGACACAAGCTACTTCGGAGCTGTGCAAGCCGGTTAAGTCCTACCGACTTACCCGAGTGGGCGACTTCTCTAAGTTGGCGACTAGGGTTC
Organism: Elaeis guineensis; assembly: GCF_000442705.2. NCBI lineage: Eukaryota > Viridiplantae > Streptophyta > Magnoliopsida > Arecales > Arecaceae > Elaeis > Elaeis guineensis. The sequence goes on from NC_025994.2 coordinate 107,271,078, forward strand.
GACATTACAGCGATAAGAAACATTACAAACAAGAAGCAAAAGAGAAGACAATCTCATTCATTGATCAAAAAACATTACAAAGTCGGGCCGAAGCCCGATTACATGTATTTTCAAAAAAGACAAAAATAAAGATGGTCGGCAGGGCCGATCACCCGTCCTGATCGATCTCTTCGACCGACGGAGGATCGGGAAGGATCGGCGTCTCGACTATGAGCGGCGCTGGGTCGACGGCAGAAGGATGTCCTTCAGTCGGCAAGGGACCTTCGGTCGGCTCCTGCTCCGGGACGGCTTCCTCCGCTGGGATGACGCCTCCCGACTGATGGTCGGCCTCCTCTTCGGTTCCCTCCTCTTCGGCGAACGGCGGGACGACGCGGCTGACGTCCACCTCCGGGTACAAGGCATGGACGGCGTCCCGACCGTCCTCGAACCCGACCCGGTAGGAGGCGAAGCCCGACTCGAGCATCTCCTCCTTGTACCGGTCGGAGGCCCGGAAGTCCTCAACCGCACGATCGGCCGACTCCCTCGCCGACCGTACCTCGTCCTCAGTATGGGCCAGCTCCTCCCTCGCCAACTCCGCCTCGGCCCTAGCAATTTCGGCGTCGATTTGGGCGATGGACAAATCCTCTTCGGTTTCCGCGAGCTTCCCCAGGCTGGCCCGAAGTTGCTCGCGTTCCCCTTGGAGTTCGGAGGTGGCAGCGTCCCGTTCGCGTCGAAGACGACGCACGACCCGACCTTTGTGCTTGGCCTCCTTCTTGGCCGACTTTAGTTCGGCCATAAGCCGGGAGACCTCGTCCGTCAACTTGGCCTCCTGGTCGACCGACTCCTGCAGTTGGTCGACCAGCCTCCCTCTTTCGGCCTCGGCCGCCGCCGACCTTTCCTTGAAGGCTGCCCGAACGTCGCCGAACCTTCGGTATCCGGCCTCCAACTCGGACATGGTGAAGATCAGCTGCCGACGGAAAAAGCTTTGTCAGAATTATGTGGCAAGCAAAAATTTTTCTAAGGAAAAAGGTGACGCGAAGCTTACCTCCACCATTGTCGGGTAGAACCGCGACAGCATTTCGGTCACTTGCCGAGACCGCAACGACTGAACGTCGGTAGGGAGGAGGATCCCCTGGCACAACCTCCTCGCAAGGTTGTGGTCGGCCAAGGCCGACGCACCCTCAGGGTAGTATGCGCTGGGGGGCATTGATCTCTCCTCCTCCGAGGGCTCCATCGGGGCTTTCCCCCGATCAGCTGCCCCGACCGACGGGGCTGGCAGCGATGGGACGCTGGAGTTCGACCCGGCGCCCCCTGTTGCGCCAGCGGACGCCTCCGGACGATGTTCGGCTTCCCGAACGACATCCAGCTCCACCCGCGGCGGCGAAACCGCCGACACTCCTTCGGCCACTTCCTCGGTCGGCCTCTCCTCGACTCGGACGGTCGGAGCCGCGAGGGCTATGATCGGCTCCGACCCCTCGGTCGCCGACGCTTCCACGGTCGGCGGGACTGGGGCTGGTCTCTTAGAAGGGCGCGAAGGGCCTGCCCCCGGCGCTGGCCTCTTCCTCGCGGCGGCAAATTGACGAATTTCGGCATCGGTCGGCCTCATCCTCGGCGGTGTCCCTGCAAAACCGACCAGTGTCAAAGGCCGGACCAGAACTACCCTAAAGCCGAACAAGAAGAAAAGCTAGGGGATCGGGCGATACCTATTCGGGGGACCAGACTCAGGCCGGCATCATAGAGAGCTTGCTCGGTAACAAGCTCCCTCTGCTTCGGGACCGACATATCTTTGAGTCGGTGGAAGTCCTCCCGGTCGTCCACGTCGACCCGACTGTTGTCGTTGGCCTCAGTTCGGGGTACACCCCAGCGAGAAGGAAAGCCCCAAGAGGAGGAAGAGGAAACAAAGAAAAACTGGTTCTTCCATCCATGAATGGACGATGGAAGACCGGTTATGAAGGCAAGACCCTTCCGGGGGTTGAAGAGCCACCACCCTCGGGCTTTAGGGTGGGGTCGGAGCACAAAAAATGCCCGGAAGAGGGAAACGCGAGGGTTGGTCGGCAAGAGCTAACACAACAGCGCGAAAGAAATGATTAGCCGGACAGAGTTCGGCGCCAGTTGCGCCGGACAGAGTCCGTAGTAATCAAGTAGATTCCGGACGAACTCCGGAATCGGGAGCCGAAGACCCGCGCGAAGGTCTTCGACATACAGCGCCAGGTCACCAGGCGGAGGGTCGTTCACCCGACCGCCGGCCCCTGGAGCAGAGAGCCGAAACTGCTCCGGGATGCGATAGTGCTCCCGAAGCTGATCGACGTTCGGCCCCGAAAGCGAGGAGGCCTCATCTTTCGGAGCCGATCGGGTGTCGTCGGTCGGGTTCCCCGACCGAGCTCCCTGAGTCAGTTTCCTGGTCATTATGCAGGGACCGAAAGAGAAGAAAGGAAGGAAGAAGAGGAAGGAGGACCACGAACCGGATCCGGATGGACCCTCCGCAGGCGAAGAAGAGCTCTGCCCGCGACGACTGAAAAATCGCCCGGACAGAGTTTCCCCAGCGAAATGTGGCAAAAGTGGGTCAGGGTCCGGGAGGTCCTATATATATAGGGCCGACCGACGGCCGAGATCCTTCCGCGCCGACCAAAGACCTCCAGATGCGCGACGCGTGGCGCCCGCCGGTTGGCCGAGGATTCGGCGCGCTTCGTCCCGGGACGCCCGCACCGCCCTCATTAAATGCCGGAGCGGACGCCGGCCAACCACCATGACACGCGGCGCGCGGGGGTTGGCTCCGCAGTCGGCCGCCCGCGCCGGTCCACGTTCCCGATGGGACGCTCCACCCGCGATCGGCGCCGAATATCCGATCGACTGACGCCGTATCGTCCGGCATCCGATCTTCTGGCACCGACGTGACGACTGACAACGACAAGACGTGGCGTCTGACACCTGACGCCGGCGCGACTTCCGGCATCGACTAGACGTTCGGATCACTTGGGATTCGTGAGGTGTCTGGCAACGGATCAGCCGGCGGTACGGTCGGATCTGCACATGCGACAAATCCACTCCCAGTCGTCCGGCCTTGCTACCCGAATGAAGGCATCGGCCAGCTCTCCACCCGACTTAGGAGTGGAGGGGGGCAACTGTTGGAGGATACCCACCGACCGACCGACCGACTATCGGAGGGCCCGACCGGCTGGCGGCCCGACCGACCGACCGACTATCGGAGGGCCCGACCGGCTGGCGGCCCGACCACCCGACCGACTATCGGAGGGCCCGACCGGCTGGCAGCCCGACCGACTAACCAACGGCCCGACGGACGACTCTGACTGGCCGATCGTAAGTCGGGCGACAGGCCGACGGACGCCATCAGCGGCTAACTGCGGCCGTTCCACGGTCCATTCCCGACCGACTAAACCCAGAGGTCCGGTAGCCGACCCACATGAAGCTCGCCGACCGACGGAGGAGTCCGACGCCACTCTGCTGGCCACCGACCCTGGGTCGGCCGACTCCACCAACCGTCGTACGGCCGCCAGACGTTGTCAGCTCTGACACGGACATGCGGCACAGTTACCTAGGGGCATTGTCCCGCCGAGAGCCGGGTCAACCCTGGTGATTAGACGGCTACACGGCGACATGACATTTTCACGGCGGCTCTGACAGCCTACAGTGAGTTGACAGTTCCTCACTTGTCCGCGCCATTAATGATGGCGCCATACCGTGCTCCACTATATATACCGGGGAAGGCAACAGTGCAAGGGATCGATCCGCCCGTCTCTCCCACATACGCAGGCTCGCTCCTCTCTCTCCCTCTCCCTCTCTCCTTCTCAGAGCTCTCTGTCTGCATTTCACTGTTGCCCAGTCACCTCTCTGACTTGACCGTCGGAGGGTCCCCGCCGGAGCCGCCTCCGGTCAGTGCGGACTTCCTTTTGCAGGTGCACGCTTCCCGGCGATCGGGCGACGAGGCGATTGGCCGCAACAATATTAATATTGGTTTACTTCTCTTAACATTTCCTTCAGTTTATGGGTATCGAGTGGGGCAAAAGATTTGACCAAGAGCAGCACAACGAGATTGAATTTCAGGAGTAAATTTTTCCCTACCCAATCAAAAGTAGACAATTTTGAGATTCAACTGCTTGCGAACATTCAAATTCATTCAAAGTGTTATGTTTAATCATGAAGGACAATGGCTACCCAAATGCAAAGGCATAGGCTTTCTCTCCTCTAAAATAAAGGGAAAGCTGGTTAGCCCAGAACTAGTTAAGAGTTTAAAGGCAGTTTCTGATTATTGCCGAAAGGGGATGAGTCTCGTATCGAAACAGGATTTCGTAAAAACCTTGTGGGCAGACACTTTTCTCTGGTTGATAGGCGAGGGGACTTCCCTCTTTGCTCATAAGTAAGCCGCCTCCTTGGATTTCCATCCACAAACTATCTTGTCTTGCAGTCGGCCCGGTTCTCTCTCTTTCCCAGCTGGCCCTCTCTTTCACGCTGCTGAAATTAAAAAAAAAAAAAAATCATTCTGGTTGTTATAAATTTTCTGCATTGAAGTTGGTTGTTCTTCCAAAGGAGGAGTTGGATTCCATTTTTATATGTCGATTCGTTTTTCCAGGTACTTTTGACTTGGGTTACTCCTGTCTTCCAATCCATTTAAGAAAATGAAGTTTGTATTGGATATAATGGGAAATTGTTGTTCTGTATTGTAAACATTTGATTGAAGAGAGTTCACAACATTTCTCCTATTTTTTTTTTCATCTTTAGCCCCAAAATCTTTTCATCTTCATTTGTGGGAATGTCATGTTTACTGTTAGCTCTTCAATTTTGTTATCAGCTTTTCCTCATCCTACTGTTGAAGTCCTAACTTTACATCCTCATGAAATCTCACATGTATTTGTCTTTTAAAAATACTATTATTTTTCTGAATAACACCATATGCCCGCAGGATCATTATGCCCTCATTGTTGATACAAGTAAGAAGATTTATACTTTTAGCTTGTTGAGAGTTCATGTGGAAGTGTTTTGTCTGGCAATCAATTCAAGAATTTTGTTTATTCGATTGAGTATATTTGTTATGTACCATTGCTTAAGATTTTATTTTTTGGCAATAATATTGTTTAGATGATATTTCTCCATGTTATTTTGAAACTTTCAAATTCTGCACAATGAAAGATAGTAGCTGTATGCTTATGATCGTTGTGAAATGATTCTCTGCTTTGCTGATGTGTATTGTCCATTTTCAAATAATGTATTCCTTGATATCAGAGTAATGAGCTAAGTTATAAGAGGTTGCCAGACTTATACGTTTAATTTTACTCTTCTTTTTTTCTGTAGCTAATGCTGGAACAAACAAGGCTGCTTCTAGCAGCACATCTTTAAACACAAGGAAACTGGATGAGGAATCAGAGAATCTCTCTTGTAAATGCTCTTAGCTTAGCAGCAAACATTGAATTTGGTTCTTTATTACCTTCTTTTATCATTTTAATTTGCAGATTAATTTTTTGATTTTAACTTTCCCATGTCAGAGTTTTCCATCCGACTTAACACGTCGTTTTTTTTTTTCTTCCCTTCTCTGCCAATCATAATGCTTAATATTTTTTTAAAAGGGAGAGGGAAGGAGACCACAGAATCATGTCAATTAACTTTTCTTTGCCATGCTAGAATCTTGTCTCTTGTTGCTAGAATTTAGTATGTTTCCTTCCAACCAAGCCACTTCAGAGATTGCCAGTGTTGACGAACGGTGCACGAGGGGCAACAACAATTGTTCAGGGTATGGAAGATTGGAGAAGGATCGGATCCCGACGAGAGGACAATGAAGAATATTTCAGAGATCACCGTATGAGGCTTCATTTCTAGAGTCTTCTGCAAGGATAATTTTACCCCCAATAGTGGTAATTATGGAGCGGATGTAGCCTTTAATTAATTGAGAGAGAAAAAATATGGAATCAGTGGGCGTTGGAGAATAGGAAGGGTTATATCTCCACAGATGGTTAACATAGCCATGGAAGCTCCATCCAAACAACAAATTCCTCAGGGACTGACCACCATTGAAGATTACATTATGTGAATAATAGCCAAGTAGAAAATAGAGCATGGATTCCCACTCATTCTCACATCGACATTGATTATGGGTTTCCAATTTGCCTCCGAGAAAGATATGACATGTGAGGGATGGGACTGTAGTTGGTTGAGGACCATGTGCTTGCATTGGAGACCTGGTGAGCCAATTTTGTGTTCATTGCTGCTACTACAAAGAAGCATTTCAAGACTTGTTCTGGAAGTAGTAGGATAAGGTTGTGGTATTAAACATCGAATTTGCCATTGTTAGCCCTCTTCAAGTGGATTTATATATGTAGTATTTGTTGGTTGAGCCAGTAATGGCTGTTAGGTTGGACTTGTCTCAGCCTCTGATACTGAGAATTTGGGTGGGCCTATAAGAGAATGACATTTGGCAGCAATTTATGTTGGGGATTGTGTTTTGGCCACGGGTGGATCGGCCATGACCAAGCCTTATGCCCTCACTAGAGGATCAAAGAGGGCAAACTATTATCCTAAAGAAACTAATGGCGGACTTTGTAATGGAGGATGCCACTACACCATATTCCTAAACAATAGGCACATCCTCAAAGATCTTGGCTTCCACTACCGACCGACCACAATCCACCTACGAGCCTTGATCATTCATCAAGTGCCAAGATCGAAGGGAAGGGGTAAGACAAAATTTGTTCGAGTGGATTTCCGATGAAATCAATTCAATCAGGCAGACTAGCGGCATTAAGTAGAGAAATTCTTGAGCAGACTTAGTCCACCACATATATTGTAGATGAAGTCAATAGTAAGATACCACAATGGTATTTTGAATTGAAAAATTCTATAAGTACCTTAATAACGATATGTTGAACCTTAATAACGATATGTTGAGGTGGTTAAATAGTAGTATGTGGAGGTGGTTGCAGAAATTTTTAATTCAAAATGCTGACATGACCTTTTTGTCTACTGGCTCTACCTACAATATGTGTGGTGGACTATATATGCCAAAAAATTTCTCCATTAGGAGAGCTTGAGCTATGGCCTTCTAGTTCTCATTTCTTAGCTCTCCTCACAAATGTCTCCACCCTTTCTATGGGATAGCCAAATAACTCGATAATTATGAGGGTATTGAAGTCACATGTCCATTGCAACATGTTGCTGGGAGCAACCTATTGTAGTGGTGATTTTCAAGCTTCTCACCGTTGGACCTTTGATCAAGAAAAATTGAAGATTAAATTGTGAGTAGAATCCTAACTCTACTTCTCTTAAAAAGCTCTTAGAGGATGGTCTCATGGTGTCTTCACTCGAGACATGGCTACCATGTAGGATGATTTCCAAGGGTTTGGGGAATGGGAGACTCAGACCTTTTAGTGCAGCCGTGGACTCGGGCCAATCAGATTGTTCGCATAGCCGAGAGGTAAAAGTTGATCAAGATCTAGATAGAGACCACCAGATCATAGAATAGCCGATAGACGGTAATCCAACATAGCAACTACTCTATTTGATGCCCGATTGGTGGCGCATGTAGTAGTTGTTGCGAATTACAACTATTGATGCAAGTTTATATAATGAAGCAACTCCATTTTTGCATATTCAATTCTCACGATGGGTTTTCTTGGTATTTTTGTCCTGAAGAGCTAGATAAGACGACTGTAATACTCTATAGAGTTTACCCTTTCGAGTACCTACCTTCCAAGATGCCTTTTTAACCTCCTCATCCTATCCATCCACACCACCAAGTCATATGGGTTAACTAGTTTGTTGTGCTTCAACTAACTCATATAGGGGTTAATGAGCCTTGGATGGATCTACTTTGCTCTTAGGGGTTGATAATCTCCATGGTACTCTAGTTTTATAATTGTTACTTATAATACAGTTTGTGTTCCTCAACTAGAGCTAGCAAAATATGATCCGACCTGCCAACCTAATCCGTATTCGACCCACCACAAATGGATTTGGATTTAGGCTAAATGGGTTTGGGTCATAAATGGATTGACCTGTTTAACCCATTTAATAATTGGATCGGATATGAAATTTAGATATCTGACCCGTTTAACCCATTTAATTTGTTTAACTCATTTAATATTTGGGTTGGGTTGAGTCAGATAATCCATTTAACCTGTTTAACTTATTTCTGACTCATTTAACCCGATCTGTTTAACCTGTTTAACCCATTTAAGACCCGTTTAACATGTTTAAAATCTGTTTAACCTATTTCTAATCCATTTAACTTGTTTAACCTGTTTAACCCGTTTAACCTAATTTGATCAATTTAATAAATAGATTAAACAGGTTGGGTCAGATAACCTGTTTAATAAACAGATCAGGTTCGGATTTAAATATTTGACCAATTTAATAAACAGGTCGGGTTTGGATTGATCATTTTTTGATCCGATCCATTTATGACCTGATCCATTTATGACCGACCTGACCCGTTTGCCACTTCTATTTTCAACACTGTGTATTAGGATGGTCTCACTATCCCCTATGCCTGTATTTCGTGGTCTTAGCCGCTTTTACCAAAGAGGATTTTGGATGGCAGCAACATATAATGATGAATCTTAAGTTTACATACATGCAACACATACATACATCAATGCATACATACATACATACATATAATGTACATACATACATACATACAGTACACTCATATATATATATATATATATATATATATATATATATATATATATATATATATATATATATATGAGTGAGAGAGAGGAGGAAAATAACTACAATGATAATGGGAATTTTGAATTTTAAGTATTGGCTACATAAAGTTGCTAAGCAAAGAGATATGACCACTTGGATAATTGCTCCCTTTTTATATGTGCATGCGTGCATGCATGCATGTTTGCTTGTTCATTTGTCATTTTCATCTTATATACTAATTGTTGGCATCTATATAAGATAATAAGGATCTAGAGTTTATATAAGTATATACGTTGGCTTTACGGACACTGCTGGCTTTATCTATAAATATAAAAAAAGAAAGAAAAAGAGTTTTACTATTTGCTTTACCAACATTATCATATCTATATAATAAAAAAAAATTATATGATAATAAAATGTGTGAATGGTACTTGTTGTCCAAAGAAACTAGTTGCATGGTCACACAAACATGCATGCATGGATAAACATAGACAAAATTTAGGGAAAGAATGTAAATATATTCATGGAATAAGTGATAGAGAAGTAACACAATGCTTTAATGATAGAGAGTAGGGGTGCAAATGGGTCGGATCGAATTGGGTCATATCATGAGTGATGCCGATCTAATCCGCTTCTTTGATCGGATCTAAATATTGAATCCAAAACTAATCCAATAGAAAATCAGATCGGATCGGATCCATGATCAAATTTCTTATCCCAATGATCATTTAGATTGGATCAGATCCATGTATAATCCGATCTCGATCTATAAAATATGGATTCAGTTCATATTTGGATTCAGATCGGTTTGAGTCTATATTATAAATGACAAGATCAATAAATATCAAATAAAGATTGTCATGACATTGTTTTATATAGCAACACCATTTAAGAACCTGCTTTTCTTCGGTGTGTGCTCTTTATTGTTGGCTTATGCATCAATTTTCAAACTATCAATTAGATGCTGAATCTATTGCTTGTTCTTAATCCACATCTAGTTTTACTTATATTCTTATTCTTGTTGATGTTTCTAATGAAGTCTATAAAACTAAAATAAGTATCAAGATTCAATTAATAAAACTATGCAAAAATAAATATCAAGATATTTGACATAATTTGAAATGCTAGTGATGATAGCCAACAAACAACCTTTGATCAATAGAATCTTGGTATTTACCAACCTGTGTGTAAAGTCTGAGCGAATGAAGATAGGAGGAAGTCAGAAAATTCTATTTTATCTATTTTTAAATTAATATGTCTCTATTATTTTTATAATATTTGATGAATAAATATCTAATTCTACGTCCATCATGCTTCCTTTTGATATATATTTAAAATCATGAATGGGGTTGATGGAATAGCAGAAATATGAGTTTAAAAAGTTACCTTTCAAAGAATTAAAAGATTGTAATTATGAAAACAAATGAAGAAATTAAATAAATAAAAAAGAAAAGAGCTTTGAAATTCAATAAATAGAGGAGAACAAAACCAAAGAAAGGTTGTACAGATTGAATTGGATTAGATCATTTATCTTAAGATCTAAATCAACCCAAAAGATTCTATGGGTTGGATCGGGTCTAGATTCAGTAAATCCAGACCTAACCTGCAAATAGAATAGATCCTATTTTAGAATTTAACTCAAATCTACGGGTCTTTTAAAATAATTTGAGTCAGATTTATGCGGGTCAGATCAAATCGGGTTACAGATCAATCCAACTCATTTGTAATCTTAAGAGGGAGAGTGGAGTGCTTGAAAGCTAAGAAATAGATAATAGATAAAAAAATATAAAAAGTTATTCAAAATATGTGCAATTATGCTGTAGCAAAAATTATAACAGCCCACTTGTAAATAATAGCTTTTATTGCATTAAAACCATGGGAAAGTACATCGACACTAAAAATAATTTTGAAAAAAAAAATGAAGTGAGAAGAGAGAAGGAAAATACTAAACAACCCTTGGATGACAACATTAGATTTTTCTAATACAAAAAGATAGCATTTTTTGGGAGAAAATAAGAAATCAAAAAAATATTTCAAAAGCTTACTATTTATTTTTTGATAGAAAAAAAGAGTGAGGGGGATAAAGATGGCAAAATCGATCCGATCCGATAGGTATGCACTATAACAGACCCAGTCAAATCGAAAAAATAGGATTTGACCGGATTTGGATTCGAATTTGGAAAAAATCCAAAAATTGTAGCATAGATATGGGTATGATATTGATAGTACTGTTTTCTATTCAAACTTGAATCTGAATTCGATCTGAACCTACGGATATAGATAATAATCAAACCCCCCTCCCCATCCAGGCATCAGATTAAATCTTCATTTAATCGACTCCAATCGTGGCTCGAACCTAGGATAGGTTGGTTAGGGGTTAGCAGCTCGTTCCAATTAGGCTACCCCTTAGGAGATTTACTATTTCTTTGGCTATTTAATTTACTCAAGTTGAAGGCTTAAAATGTAAATCCAAGCAAAATAGGCCCAACCTTACTGATCTGGTCTTGGTTGGTCCTGATTAGAGATTTTCAGACCCAACAAAACCAACTCAATTGCAAGTCCCACTCTCTATCGAAACTTAGACTAGACTTGGATAGATATTTGGGACGTGTTGGTTCAGGATTGAAATCAGGATGAAATGGAGTGGAATAGAAATCAAAATAATCATATTGACGGCGTATTTGATTTGCATTCAAAATCGATATCAAAATTGAAATTAAAATATTTTTGGATAAATTTTTGAAAAACAAGTTAAACAAAAGGTGCTTTTAAAAAATTATTTTTTAAATAAATTCGATGGAATGATTTGAACATGGAGGAGTGTGGGGATTAGGTATAGAAAAATCAAGACAATTCAATTTTCTCCTAGATTGAAAATAAAAATAAGACTCCCTTCAATCAAATATAGCACAGAAGTTATTCATTTTCATTCAAACTTAACCATCCCTAACAAAACATTGCCTGTGTGCTTGTGCTTGACAGCTTGACCATTTTCTCAAGACTTGATATTCCCCCACCTCTTATGGCCCAATGCCCCTGGACCTGTCAGTACCACCAAAATTCGGACCAGTCCAAACTTCATTCAGACCGGCCTGGCCAATGTCCGCCTTCGATCGAGCACTCGCGCCGGCCCTGTTGTTTCCTCTCCTCCCAGCCGCTGCCTGCTGCTTTATTTTTTTTTTTCTCCATTGCTATCTTGTCGGAATCCGTCAAAGTCCCGCCACGCTCTCTCTCGTCGATATTTCGTGATATCTTTCGGACGAGGAAATTGAGATCGTATCAAGTTTGTTTGATCTACTTTCTCCAATCCCATTAGTAGCTATAGTCCTCCAAGATAGCCTCCATCTACATACAAAGCAAAGTTAGGATTTTTGGTTTTCGTCTTGGAATGGACGAATTCCCCCAAATTGGAATATCTTTTAATCCAAAAGGTTATCTTAGCTGGGATTGGTACGACTTTTTGTGATTTTCTAGTATGCATTAGTTTGGTCTGTTATAATGATTTATGCTTCGTCCCCTTAGTTTTTTTTTTTTTTTTTCTATATGTTTCCTAGAAGTGGTTTTAGTTTTATATCAAGTTTCAACTATTGGAATGGTGCTGTTAGAGCAAAGGGCACAGTACTCTTCCTTCAAAGAAACAAAAGGAACCAGAAAAGGTAAAAGGGGAAAAACGAAATCCTACCGCGTTCCCCCAAAATCCATCTAAAATCCACCCCGAATCCAACTAAAAAACACATCCAAAAAATTCAATATTTCTAACTCACCAAGTGAACTCGCATCCCAAAACCCGATTTGAAGCAAAGAACAGCAAAAACCCAAACCAATCATAAATTAAAAAATACCAACGAAAAACCCCCAAAATACCCAACTCCGAACAACCCAAAACCCCCGAAAAATAAGGAGAAATCATCAAATCCCTAAAGAAAACATAAAAACAGGGGGATACCTCGAGGAAAGCGGCTCCTTTCACTTAGGGTTTGACGATGGACAGTCCGAAAAGGGATTTCTCCACCCGTTGAGAACAGAGAAACGACGTAGCATTGTTGCAACAGAGCACGTGAGAAAAAAGATAGAGAGACAGAAAGAGAGAGAGAGAGAGGCCCTCAAGGATGTGAGATTTATAGGAAGTAGGGATGAAGTATTTGAGAGTTGGGGCGGGGGGTGGGGGGCACAGCACTCTTTTGAGTTTAGAAGAGCCACAAAATAATAAAATAAACAATAATGACTTTCATTTGGGGTAGCAGGGTGGGTCACGAATGTTTTGCTTATAAGGAGGGCTCGTTTGGTCATGCCATTCGGATCCTCCAGGTGGTGTCAACTGTCAGGGTGTCATGCTCCGTGACGGTGCCATGCCTGCCGCCTGGGAATAACTGTGTGATCATCGTTGCGATCTTCCATCTCCATCTTCATCAACAGAGTCGGGATCCTCACATCCGATCATCATTACAGATGCTCAATAATTCGATGCTTTAGTGCAATAAGAAAAGACATAGATGGTCTCTTTGAGAGGATTCCTAGCATGTGGACAACTATGAGTGGAAGCTTCGAGAGTTAGATTGCCAAATTAAAAGACTACAAAATAACTAAACAACGAGACTACAAGGGGCAAACGACTAAAAAGTTCAAATGATTAATTGATCATGATTTACGATTGGAAAAGTCTCTCCAAATGATGACAATATTCTTCTACAATGGAATGACTTACGATCATATTTCGATCTAACAAAATAATGTATGACAATGTTCCTCTACGATGGAACGACTGTCTTTTGAACATAAACAACCTACAAATACCTTCAGTAAAGTTATCTTTATGATATGATATATTCAAAACGACATGTTCGGTTTTCAATAAACTTTTACGGGATATTCGACTATCTAGAAATATAATGTTTGATCAACGATCCATCAGCTAATCTATATACTGATCTGACTCTGATCGGACCATTGATTAATCTACATGCCAACTTCGATCGACCGAATCTACATGTCGATTTCAATCGAATAAATCTATATTTCAACTCTGATCGATTGACTCTACATGCAAACTCCAGTCGGATGACTCTACATATTGGCTACAATTAGATGTAACAACATGCCGACTCAACTACCGTCGAGTAGAACAATATGCCGATTTGGTTCTGATCGGATGGAATGATATCCTGATTCAACTACAGTCAAACAGAATAACATGACAACTCAACTATAGTCGGACAGAACAACATGTCGAATCGGCTCTGATTGAGTGGAACAACATACCGACTTGAGTACGATCGAATGGAATAATTCTATAGTCGGACGGAACGGTATCCTGACTCAACTACGGTTGGACAGAATAATATACTGACTCGACTATGGTCGGACAGAATAATATGCCGACTCGACTGTGATTAGTCAGAAGAATTTGCCAATCCGATTTTGATCAATCAAAAAATATTCAATAATTATCCACGATGAATAATGATCACATTCAAAGACTAAGGTCCGATAACAAAAAGAGAGAAACTATAGCGACTGCAACTTGGCTTCATTAACAACTTCGATCATCACTACTGCTTTGGCCTCCTAGACATCGGCAATGGGGGGGCTTAGAAGAGAAGAAACTTTCATGATTCAGCTCTCATGAGGTGAGGTCCTAATATCTTCACCAGTCATCTCATTTTTTTTAAATCTGCAGGTCATGACCGAAGCAGAGTCCTTATGGCCGAACTGATGTCCTCATGATCGAGGCGTCATCATCATAGCCGTGGCCGAAGTGCCATCATCATAGTCAAAATGCCATCATCATGGTCGAAGCACAACCATGACCGACCAGTGGTCACATTCAGACCGATTAAGAAGAGGTCGATTAGTGATCATATCTACATCGACCAATGATCATATCTATGCCGGTCAATAGTCTTGTCTAGACTGACCAAGAAAAGGTCATGTAAAATAGATCGAAGTAGGGAATTTCAAAATACAAGCTACGGTTTCAATTGTTCAAATACACGACTTGAGGATAAGTCACGACTTATATCATCTGAAGATGGCGAAATGATTGTTGATTGTCAAACAATTGTTCAATCGACAGCAAAGTGTACCGACGAGTTTGACTACGATTGATTTTCGATAATAAATCAATTAATATAGTCAACTTATATCCAGCTACAACAATAAAATGACAATCAACTAGTGCCTGATTAAATTGATTGGCTAACTCCTAGTCACAAAAAAATACTATAGGCAAAGCCCAACAGCCATAAAGAAGGTTGAAACTCCATAATCGCAATTCGACTACTTCTTTTGTCTGAACTAAAGAAGATAGCTCGGATTTGAAAGTGGGGGGCTATGTGGAGGTATAACCCTTCCTGTTCTCCAACACCCACTAATTCTATGTTTTTTCTCTCTCAATTAAATAAAGGCCACATCCGCTCTATAAATGCCACTATTGAGGGTAAAATTATCCTTGCGGAAGACTCCGAAACTTGGATGATCTGAAGCCTTATGTGGTGATCTCCAAAATATTCTTCATCGACCCTTTGTTGGGATTTGATCCTTCTTCGATCTCCTATATCTTGAACAATTGTTGTTGCCCTTAGGGCACCATTTGTGAATAGCGAATAAGCTGCCTCAACCGAATCGTATTTGGTTTCATTCGACGCATATTCAATTTTCATTGCCAACCAATGACACTCTTTCAACAACCATTATTCATTTTCTATCGATCGTTGATTTTCAGTCCATCTCCAACTTGGGATTCACAATTACCAGTTTCAGCCGACTCCTCTTTAGCCAGCTTGAGCGATACTGATAAGTACATTAAATATTTCAATAAAAATATCAAAATATATATTAATTAACTTTTATTTCTTAAAAATTGATGTTTTTTGTTTGTGTTTTGCAGGAAAAATGATCACCAATAAAAGAGCCTGATTTGCAGGTTAAAAAAAAAAAATTGAAAACAAGTTGAATTTAAAATGGACTCTGAATGGTGATCCAAAGTTAGGCCCAAAATCATCTAAAAGCTAGTCCAGAGCATGCAGCCCATTGAAGTTCTTAAGTGGGCCAAGAGGAGCTTAACATTGTTCTCACGCAGCATGCAAACAGGAGGGTCCACAAGGCATTTAAAGCAAAATTTTAATTGATTTAAAAAAAAAAAGGAAGGCTTGGATTCAAAAGCTTGGACGTGGCTCACAGGAATTCAAATTAATGGGACCATGTGAAGCACTGGAAGGGTGCATGAGACAAGAGGCAGCCGGCTTCATGGGATTCAAATCAAAACAGTAAAGTGGGCTTTGGTGGTTTAAATGGTCCGTGGCCCATAAGAAATTCAAAAAAACATGTGGACGCTAGGATCTTGCATGAAACAAGATGCTGGGATGGGAATAAAGTTTTAAAGTCCTGATCAAAATAGAAGACGGTAGAAATTGAAAGTCCGTAGATGCTTATAATTCAAAGAAGCTGTGCTCTATAAAAAGGAGGCAGCGGGAGCAGAGAAAAAGGAAGGTAGCGGATGACAGCAAAAATAAAAAAAAAAATTAAAAAAAATTTAAAAAAAATTAAAAAATTTTAAAGATCAAATATTGGAAGATTATGGAGCTAAAGATTTTGATACGTACCTAAATTCTTTCAATCCAAAAATACGATGAATCATGTAAATGAGTTTTTATTTTTTTTATATTTAATTTTTATATAATAAAATTATATTTTTATTTTATATTTTTTTATTTTCTTTTGAGGTATCCAGCCTATACGACCTATACCTTCTATTGACGTGCTGTGATCTCTGAATACGGTATGTATTTTGGAAAGATAGATCGTAGTATATGAGATTAAACCTTAGATCTTGTAATTGAATTTAGATAGTTTATACTCCAACAGGACGAGCTGTGATCTACTGATACAGTCCGTATCCTTTAGAGATAAGCTATGCTAATATCTTAATCACAAAAATTAATATTGCAACATAAGAAAAAAAAAATAAATCTAATTTGCGTGGTGAATTCGAAATTTTTGGGTTATTTTTCTGACTTATTTTCTTTCATAAATTAATTTATATTTGTAATTAAATTTTTATTATTTTATTTCTTTTTAATCCTTCTGCAATCAATTTTTTTTTATTTCTTCTTTAAAAAAAGAGATAATCACCCTAGATTCTCGTAGAAACGATCCCGACTCATTCTATCTATATAGTTTGAGTTGATTTTTATTCTTAACCGCCTACGACAACAATCAAATTTTGGCACCATTGTTGGAGATCTAGGTATGATTATTTTTTTTATTAAAAAAAATTAGTCTTATTCTTAATTTCTTTTTACTTGCTTTCTAACTTGCCCAGTTACTTTGTCAAATTTACTTTCTTCTAAAAAAAAAAATCTCTACATTGACACCTCATAATCTACTTAGGAAATTAGATACTTAATCACAAAACTTAAAAAGTGAAATAAATCAATTTACTCTTAACTAACTACCAAATCTGATCATTTTTTCTTCTTGCATTGCATAAGTCCATAAAAATGATCAGGTGGAGATTTCATCATCCTTCTTTAGTCCATAAATCACCATCCTGCATATTGTATTGACCTAAACCTTAACTTAAAATCAATTAGACGTTGGCCCCTAAAGACTCTCGAGCTTAATAGGACAAGGGATCCAAAGAGTTGGACCAGGTTAGAGTTAGTTAGTTTGACTGGTGTCTAGAAAAGTGATTCTGGGACTATATCCTGAAGGAAGATGGTTATTTAATTGATTTCGTTCGCTTACTTGACCAACTCAGTTGGTGTCTAAAGAAAGTAATGGGGGGACCCTCACCAACCTTACACTTACCTGATCAGTTGAGTGGCTAGTCTTTTATCTGAAGTGCTCAAAAGAAACCTTGACAGTTAGGAGCTGTCTAGATCTAGGATTACCTTTAGCTAGAATTGTCTGCATAACTTGATTACTAACCTACAACCATTAACCCTAATTAAAATACTCTTCTCTATCGTCTCTCGATTTAGGACTCCTTAAGCTCTCATTTTTAGAATTTTCTTCTCATCTATCTCTCTTTCCTCTTCTCTTCTAATAAAAAAAAAATCATTAAAAATCTCATAAGATTGTAACTTGGAAAAGAGAATCTGATTGTTTAGTGAGAATTGATTCAAACCCTATCCTAATCCAAAAAAATTCTGAGTCCATAATGAGTAAAGTCAATCAACCTCAGGTCCTAAAAGATCTTTGCTATCCTGTTGGGTCAGTCCAACCATCTTGTATCAGACTTCTCCAAACCAATGCAACAACTTTTGAAATTAAACCTCAAATCATTAATATGCTCCCTAAATTCACTGGTAATGAAGATGCATATATTTTTATTAGAGAATTTGAAGAAGTATGTGACACCATGGAAATATACCAAATGTCAGATGATGCTATTAAACTTAGGCTGATTAATTTTGCTTTCAAGGACAGTGCTAAGAAATGGTTATATAGTCTGCCCAATCACTCGATCACAACTTGGGATGGATTTGTAAAAACTTTTTTGAAAATTTTTTTTTCACATCATAAAACAGCTAAGTTAAGAAATAAAATTAACCAATTCTATCAATTTGGGGGTAAATCTTTTCGAAAGTATTTTGATCATTTTAAGAACCTTTTAATCCAATGCTCATACTATGGAATTGAAACATGGAGACTATGCCAAACCTTTTATGAGATACTAGACCCAAACTTTAGAACCATATTAGAGTCAATGTGTCAGGGCCAGTTTATGCATAAGGAAGCTAATGAAGCCTGATAATTTTTAGAGGACCTAGCAGAAAAGAGGCTGCACTAGGAAGCAACTAGGGAACCTACAAGAGGTGCTATGCACTAAGTATCCACATCTCTAGCTACAGAGGCCAAAATAGATACTATACTACGTAGGTTAGAGGCCTTAGAACTCAATAGATATACACAAGTGAACTAAGTTTCAACATCTACTTGCAATGGATGTAATGCCACAGACCACATCATGGAAGAATGTCTCTTTTTGATGAACCCTGTTGGTGCAAAAATACGTCTGCGTCGGAGAAGCTGGAGTCGAGGGAGTCGCAGTCGCCGTCGGGACCTGCAAAAGAAGTCTAAACTGGAGGTGGGGTTGCTCCGGCAAGACCCTCCGACGCTCAAGTCAATTCTCTGCCTCAACAAGAATGGAGTGCTCGAACGAAAATTTTAGCAGAGTTTTGGGATAGAATTTTGAGCTTAGAGAATAACGTATCTGAGATCCCTCTTTTATAGACGGGGGGAGCAAAGGATTGATAGCGACTGTTTATGACCACCTCGTCGTGGGCCGTACGGGACCAGAAGGAATTTATCATAAAGAGTAATGGGGTGGAGTTGTGGCTGTCACCATGGCTCGCCACGTGGAATCAGTTACGGGGAGTGGAGCGACGTACGTTGTCGCGACTCGTCAGAGAGTGGTGGAGCCGCGTAGGATCCGTCGCAGGGAGTGGAGCAGAGTCGTGGCCATTACTGCGGCCTGTCAGGGAGTGATGGAGCCGCATAGGATCCGCCGCAGGGAGTGGAGTAGAGTCGTGGCCGTTACTGCGGCCTGCCAGAGGGTCCAGACTTGTCGGTCGAAGTTCGGTTGGAGTCTGATTTTCGCAGAAGCCTGGATGGGGATCATTTGTCGAGAAATCTCGACCGAGACCTTCAGCAGGAGTTCAGGGCGGAAGTCCGGCTCCTGTGGGAGCCCCGATAAAGCCTACTTGTAGCTTGAGTCGGAGGCGAAGTCCGGCTCCCGTAGGAGCTCGAACGAAGTCTTCCTGTAGTCGAAGTTAGAGACGGAGTCCATCTCCCGTAGGAGTCCGGACGAAGCCTACCCGTGATTGAAGTTATGGGCAGAGTCCGGCTCCCGTAGGAGTCCGGACGACGCCTGCCTGTAGTTGGAGTCGGAGATGAAGTACGGCTCCTATAGGAGTCCGGACGAAGTCTTCCTGCTGCTGAAGTCGGGGATGGAGTACGGCTCCCGTAGGAGTCCGAACGAAGCCTTCCTGTAGTTGGAGTCGAAGATGAAGTTCGGCTCCCGTAGGAGTCCGGACGAAGTCTTCCTGCTGCTGAAGTCGGGGATGGAGTCCGGCTCCCGTAGGAGTCCGGGCGTAGCCTTCCTGTAGTTGGAGTCGGAGATGAAGTCCGGCTCCCGTAGGAGTCCGGACGAAGTCTTCCTACTGCTGAAGTCGGGGACGGAGTCCGGCTCCCGTAGGAGTCCAGACGAAGCCTTCCTGAAGTTGGAGTCGGAGGCGAAGTCCGACTTCCGTAGGAGTCCGGACGAAGTCTTCCTGCTGCTGAAGTCGGAGACGGAGTCCGGCTCCCATAGGAGTCCGAACGAAGTCTTCCTGCTGCTGAAGTCGGGGACGGAGTTCGGCTCCCGTAGGAGTCCGGACGAAGCCTTCCAGTAGTTGGAATCGGAGATGAAGTCCGGCTCCCGTAGGAGTCCGGACGAAGTCTTCCTGCTGCTGAAGTCAGGGACGGAGTCCGGCTCCCGTAGGAGTCCGGGCGAAGCCTTCCTGTAGTTGGAGTCGGAGGTGAAGTCCGGCTCCCGTAGGAGTCCGGACGAAGTCTTCCTGCTGCTGAAGTCGGGGATGGAGTCCGGCTCCCGTAGGAGTCCAGACGAAGCCTTCCAGTAGTTGGAGTCAGAAACGAAGTCCGGCTCCCGTAGGAGTCCGAACGAAGTCTTCCTGCTGTTGAAGTCAGGGACGGAGTCCGGCTCCCGTAGGAGTCCGGGCGTAGCCTTCTTGTAGTTGGAGTCGGAGACGAAGTCCGGCTCCCGTAGGAGTCCGAACGAAGTCTTCCTGCTGTTGAAGTCGGGGACGGAGTCCGGTTTTCGTAGGAGTCCGGACGAAGCCTTCCTGTAGTTGGAGTCGGAAGCGAAGTCCGGCTCCCGTAGGAGTCCGGACGAAGTCTTCCTGCTGCTGAAGTCGGGGATGGAGTCCGGCTCCCGTAGGAGTCCGGACGAAGCCTTCCTGTAGTTGGAGTCGGAGACGAAGTGTGGCTCCCGTAGGAGTCCGGACGAAGTCTTCCTGCTGCTGAAGTCGGGGACAGAGTCCGGCTCCCATAGGAGTCCGGACGTAGCCTTCCTGTAGTTGGAGTCGGAGACGAAGTCCGGCTCCCATAGGAGTCCGGACGAAGTCTCCCTGCCGTCGTAGGGCGGACGTCGGTAGAATCCCCGAGGAGTCACTCCTGACACAAACTTCGACTGGGGGAGGTTTTACACCCAACACCAGTCTCCCTACTTTCGAGTTCGAGTTTCGATAGAAGGAAGTACAGAAAATTTTCACAGTCAAAGTCGTTGCCTTGAATTCTGCACACGACCGTCCTAAAAAATCTTGGCATTTAATACGTGCGTGCTGGAGCCTTTTTCCGATTAGGGTGATCTGAAGAGTCCTTTCGGAACTCCCACCAGGGCGTAATCCTAAGCGTCACGCCATAATGGTCCGCGAACGGTCAGCCCTATGCTGCGGTGAGTGGGACACGTGACGGACACTGGTTGACCTAGGGATATCTGCCACCATAACTGCGCCAGGCCCTGTTGCTTATTTAAGCCCCCGTCTTTCCTCCAGGGGCTTCACTTCGCTTGAGGGTCGACACCTTTCTTTCGCCTGAGAGTTTAGCCACTCAACCACTCCATCGGTGCCTTTTTCGACTCCGAGCACCTTTCGCACCAGTCTTTGCCATCCCCACCGGCTCCCCACCATCTTCAGTCCCCCGAGCCTCTCTGAGGGGTTCTCCCGTCGGGGCCCCCGCCTCGGAGGCCAACCTCGAGAGGATGCCACGGACCAAGAGGAGTGTGAGGAGGAAAACAGCGGCCTGCGAGTTCTCCGACTGTCAAACTGTCACTGAGGGTTCTCGTTGCCTTAAAGGGGGCTCGAGGGAGAATTTTTTCAACAACAGAGGTTTAATAACGGAGACAACCGGTGAGGGCGTTCCGTCCGAGAATTTTGGAGTAGCTGAACGGGGCGACACCGGTCAAAGGGGCAGAGTTGTCGTCACAAGCTGTGGCGGGATTCTTGACATCGTCGAGACCGAGGGACCAGAAGCGGTCGGCGCCGACAGTGGGGCAGTAGAACTTGTTGCGGGGACGGTGGAAGTAGCGCATACCGACCTCGTCGGAGTACCTAGGACGGTGGTTGTCGTGGAGCACACGGTGGTGGCGCATGCCTCCGGTGCCATCGCGGCCTCCGGGGTACCTCCGGTTCTTCTTGATGCAGGTCGTCGTCGTCGCTGCCGTTGCCTTCGCTGCCCCCTGAATTATATCCCATCCTTTTTCCCCTAGGGTTGGGGTTTCAGCGATGGAGCGGAATGAGGCGGGGGGCGAGAGCCGAGAGGTTTATCACACGCACTGGAAAATACTACTGAGAAGGACGGAACCGAAAAGAGAAGTCGACAGCTTGAAGTGGTCTCCGGTGTATTCCTTTCGAGTCTTGTAGTAATGTCTTCTTTTTCTGGCCCTCCGGGTCTTGTAACATATATCTTGTTAATCAAAAAATGAGAAGAAGATTTTGTTACTTCGTCCGCACTCTGCGTCGAATTGCTGCCTGCCGAACTTCTTTCCTTTACCATTGTTATTGTTGTATTCCCTTCTTTCTCTTTCTCTTTTTTTTTTTTGACGTCGTCCGGAGGTTGCTGGTTGTTGCCACGTCGGCTCACTTTTCCAGTTATCCTTCTTCTTCAGCCTTAATAGCTCTATAATGTGTATTTAATAAATAATATGAGAAGAAAATTTTCTGCTACCTCTTTTACTCATGTGTTGAATTGTCGCTTGCCGAGCTTCTTTCGGCCTTTGCATCGTTCGGAGGTACCCAATTGCCATCGCATCAATCCATCCTTTCGTCCATGGCCGCAGATTTGTCTGGGGCCGCTCGGGTTTGGCGCCCCCCATCAGGGCTCGAGTTCGGAGGTCTGAGCTTCTCGTCACCCTGAGGAAGTCGTCTTATCTCGGACTTGCGTTGAGAGAAAGCTGAGGTTCTTGATAAGAACCCCAATCCCTGCTGAGACGAGGTTCTCTGCATCTTTGATGCTGTTTGTTTTCCATTCGTCGCTGACATAGTCCATCGCTTTCCTTTTTAACTCCTCTCCTCTTTCTCCTTTTTCTTTTTCGAGTGGGATTTTTTTCTCTGCTCTTGGTGGGGTTGTGGGAGTCTGGCTCCCGTAGGAGTCCGGGCAGAGTCTTCCTGCAACCAGAGTTGGAGACGAGGTCCGGCTCCTATAGGAGTCTGGGCGGAGTCTTCTTGCGATCAAAGTCAAGGACGAAGTCCGACTCCCGTAGGAGTCCGGATGAAGTCTTCTTGCGAAGGGGCCGCTGGGAAGGTCCCCTTTTTTCCATCTGGTCTTGAATGACCAGACCTTAATTGGTGTCGGGGTGAGGTTCTTCCCCTATTTCTGTCGTAACAGGTTTCAGCTCTGGTTAGGACGAGGTTCTCCCCCTGTCCCTAACGCGGCTGTAGGGGCACATATGAGCGCTGCTGGGCCTTTCCCCCCATCCGGTCTAGGTGTAATCGGGCCTTCGACCTTGCTCATGTTAGGATGAGGTTCTCCTCCTGTTCCTAACATGGCTGTGGGGGCACATATGGACGTTGCAGGGCCTCTCTCCCCATCCGGTCTAAAGAGAATCGGGCCTTCGATTTTGCTCAAGTTAGGGTGAGGTTCTCCTCCTGTCCCTAACAGGACTGTGGGGGCACATATGGGCGTTGCTTGACCTCTCCCTCCATCCGGTCTAAAGAGAACCGGACCTTCGACTTTGCTAAAGTTAGGGCGAGGTTCTCCTCCTGTCCCTAATAGGGCTGTGGGGGCACATATGGATGTTGCAGGACCTCTCCCCCCATTCGGTCTAAAGAGAATCGGGCCTTCGACTTTGCTCAAGTTAGGGCGAGGTTCTCCTCCTGTCCCTAACAAGGCTGTGGGGGCACATGTGGGCGCTGTTTGGCCTCTCCTCCCATCCGGTCTAAGAAGAACCGGGCCTTCGACTTTGGGGGGCACA
This sequence comes from Elaeis guineensis, assembly GCF_000442705.2. NCBI lineage: Eukaryota > Viridiplantae > Streptophyta > Magnoliopsida > Arecales > Arecaceae > Elaeis > Elaeis guineensis. The sequence goes on from NC_025994.2 coordinate 107,294,692, forward strand.
TTAGGGCGTTGTAGAGCCTCTCCCCCCATCCGGTCTAAAAGAATCAGGCCTTTGACTTGGCTCATGTTAGGACGAGGTTCTCCTCCTGTTCCTAACATGACTGTGGGGGCACATTAGGGCGTTGTAGAGCCTCTCCCCCCATCCGGTCTAAAAGAATCAGGCCTTTGACTTGGCTCATGTTAGGACGAGATTCTTCTCCTGTTCCTAACATGGCTGTGGGGACACATAAGGGCCGTTATATGGGCCTCTCCCCCAATCCGATCTTAGATTAATCGGGCTTTCATTTTGCTCATGTTAGGACGAGGTTCTCCTCCTGTTCCTAACATGACTTTGGGGGCACCTAAGGGCCGTTATATGGGCCTCTCTCCCGATCCGATCTTAAAATAATTGGACTTTCATTTTGCTCATGTTAGGACGAGGTTCTCTTCCTGTTCCTAACATGACTTTGGGGGCACCTAAGGGCCGTTATATGGGCCTCTCCCCTGATCCGATCTTAAAATAATCAGACTTTCATTTTGCTCATATTAGGACGAGGTTCTCCTCCTGTTCCTAACATGACTTTGGGGGCACCTGAGGGCCGTTATATGGGCCTCTCCCCCGATCCGATCTTAAAATAATCAAACTTTCATTTTGCTCATGTTAGGACGAGGTTCTCTTCCTGTTCCTAACATGACCTTGTTTTGATTGCTTGAAGGGGTTATCCCCTGTCGTGACAAGTCCATGCCAAAAGGGAAAGACATGCAAAATCGAAAGGAATTTTGATTCAAAGCAAAGTCGTTAGTAATACATTTACAGGTTTTTCGAGTCCCATGGTCGTGGAAGGTCTGCTCCTCCTTGAGGTCCTCCGATGATGGAGTTGATGATCCCTGTTGGAGGCCGATCTCCGGGCTGCTATTCTCTCTTTGGCGGTTTAGGTTGTGGCAGGACCCTTGGCCGATCCTCTCTGCCCTCAGATCGGCGACGAATGAATCTGTTGAGCCGACCTCGTCGGATGAGCTCCTCGATTTCGTCTCGGAGCTGGATGCATTCCTCCATGTCGTGGCCGTGGTCACGATGGTAGAGGCAGAACTTGTTCGGATTGCACTTCCCGGGGTGGTGCGCATCCTCTCTGGCCTAGGGAGCTGCTCTCTGACCTCCATCAGCACCTGGATTTTCGATGTGTTGAGGGGGGCATAGTTGCGGAATCTTCCCGGGGGAGAATCCCGTCGAGCTCGGCGCTCCGGGCTTCCCTGCCTACGTGTTCGAGGAGGGGTCTGGACGCGCTTGTGCCCGGGAGGAGATCGAGAACGTGGTCGAGCTTCTCTCGGCCCTTTTTTGACTGCGGGTTTATTCGAGTCTCCCGCCTGTCGCTCTCTCGCGGCCTCTTCATCCTTCATTTTGAAGGCCTTTTCAGCTCGAGCGTACCCTTCGGCCCGGGTCAATAGATCAGCAAAATTCCTGGGGTACTTTTTCTCTAGGGAGAACAAAAGGTCGTTCTTCTGAAGGCCGCCCTTCAGAGCGGCCATTGCTACCGACTGGTCCAAGTTCCGGACCTCCAACGTGGCGACATTGAAACGATTGATGTAGGCCCGAATGGACTCCCCCTCCCTCTGCTTGATGTTGATGAGGGACTCCGAGCCCTTCCGGAGATGCCGGCTGCTAACGAAATGAGCCACAAACTGGTGGCTCATCTGATTAAAGAAAAAAATGGTACCCGGCTTCAGCGTCGAGTACCAATTTCTCGCCGCGCCCTTCAAGGTGGACGGGAAGGCTCGGCACAGGATGACGTTGGGCGCGTTATGAAGCAGCATCATTGTCTGGAAGGCCTCCAGATGATCAACCAGGTCTGAAGTCCCGTCGTAGCTTTCAAATTGAGGGAGCTTGAAGTTTGGCGGGATTGGTTCCTGCATGATCATTTGAGAAAAGGGGGGGTCAGTACAAATATCCTCACCATAAGTGGGGGGAGCGTGGCGGAGTTCTTCGATCCACCAGTTCATCTCCTGGAGCCTCCGATCCAGAAAATCCTCTCGACTACGGATCTCGAGGGTCCTCTGATAGAATGGAGGTAGAAATCTTCCAGGGGTGGAATCGTGGTCTGATTGGGGGCTTTCCACCATTGAATTCGTCTTTCCGGGAAAGACTGGGCGGCTGGCCCAAGTGGCCCATCCCACCATCGGATTTTGGAGTTCTGGCGATGCTCTTTACGGTCGCACTGATGCCTGCGGCTGCTGCTGCTGTTGCATGGCCTGCACAGCTTCAGTGAGGCCTCTGACCTGCTGCACCAGTAGGTCGAATTGCTCCGTGCCAACCACCGTTGCTGGAGGAGGGGGTAGAGGCTGGGAGACTGGAGGTGAGGCCGGAGCCTGAGATCTGGCCACGGAGGCCGTGGATCGCCGTGTGGATGCTTTGCGGAGAGGCATCGGGCGAAGACCTAGTGGGGGAAGAAGGAGTGGATGTCGGAGAAGATGACCAGAGGCGGTCCCGTTGAGCGCTCCTTTAAGAATAAGGGTACTGCGAAGACACAGCCCTCCTTCTAGCGCCAATCCTGTTGGTGCAAAAATACGCCTGCGTCGGAGAAGCTGGAGTCAAGAGAGTCGCAGTCGCCGTCGGAACCTGCAAAAGAAGTCTAAACCGGAGGTGGGGTTGCTCCGGCAAGACCCTCCGATGCTCAAGTCAGTTCTCTGCCTCAACAAGAATAGAGTGCTCGAACAAAAATTTTAGCAGAGTTTTGGGATAGAATTTTGAGCTTAGAGAATAACGTATCTGGGGTCCTCCTTTTATAGACAAGGAGAGCAAAGGATTGATAGCGACTGTTTATGACCGCCTCGTCGTGAGTCGTACGGAGCCAGGAGGAATTTATCATGAAGAGTAATGGGGTGGAGTCGTGGCTGTCACCATGGCTCGCCATGTGGAATCAGTTGCGGGGAGTGGAGCGGCGTCCGTTGTCGCGACTCGCCAGAGAGTGGTGGAGCCGTCTAAGATCTGCCGCAGGGAGTGAAGCAGAGTCGTGGCCATTACTACGGCCTGCCAGGGAGTGATGGAGCCACGTAGGATCCGCCGCAGGAAGTGGAGTAGAGTCGTGGCCGTTACTGCGGCCTGCCAGAGGGTCCAGACTTGTCGGTCGAAGTTCGGTTGGAGTCTGATTTTCGTAGAAGCCTGGATGGGGATCATTTGTCGAGGAATCTCAGTCGAGACCTTCAGCAGGAGTTTAGGGCGGAAGTCTGGCTCCCGTGGGAGCGCCGACAAAGCCTACCTGTAGCTGGAGTCGGAGGCGAAGTCCGGCTCCCGTAGGAGCTCGAACGAAGTCTTCCTGCAGTTGAAGTTGGAGACGGAGTCCATCTCCCGTAGGAGTCCGGACGAAGTCTTCCTGCTGCTGAAGTCGGAGACGAAGTCCGGCTCCCATAGGAGTCCGGACGAAGCCTTCCTGTAGTTGGAGTCGGAGGCGAAGTCCGGCTCCCGTAGGAGTCCGGACGAAGTCTTCCTGCTGTTGAAGTCGGGGATGGAGTCCGGACAAAGCCTTCCTGTAGTTGGAGTCGGAGATGAAGTCCGGCTCCCGTAGGAGTCCGGATGAAGTCTTCCTGCTGCTGAAGTCGAGGATGGAGTCCGGCTCCCGTAGGAGTCCGGGCGTAGCCTTCCTGTAGTTGGAGTCGGAGACGAAGTCCGGCTCCCGTAGGAGTCCGGACGAAGTCTTTCTACTGCTGAAGTCGGGGATGGAGTTCGGCTCCCGTAGGAGTCCGGATGAAGCCTTCCTGTAGTTGGAGTCGGAGGCGAAGTCCGGCTCCCGTAGGAGTCCGGACGAAGTCTTCCTGCTGCTGAAGTCGGGGATGGAGTCCGGCTCCCGTAGGAGTCCGGACGAAGCCTTTCTGTAGTTGGAGTCGGAGACGAAGTCCGGCTCCCGTAGGAGTCCGGACGAAGTCTTCCTGCTGCTGAAGTCGGGGACGGAGTCCGGCTCCCGTAGGAGTCCGGGCGTAGCCTTCCTGTAGTTGGAGTCGGAGACGAAGTGTGGCTCCCGTAGGAGTCCGGACGAAGTCTTCCTGCTGCTGAAGTCGGGGACGGAGTCCGGCTCCCGTAGGAGTCCGGATGAAGCCTTCCTGTAGTTGGAGTCGGAGGCGAAGTCCGACTCCCGTAGGAGTCCGGACAAAGTCTTCCTGCTGCTGAAGTCGGGGATGGAGTCCGGCTCCCGTAGGAGTCTGGACGAAGCCTTCCTGTAGTTGGAGTCGGAGACGAAGTCCGGCTCCCGTAGGAGTCCGGACGAAGTCTTCCTGCTGCTGAAGTCGGGGATGGAGTCCGGCTCCGTAGGAATCCGAGCGTAGCCTTGCTGTAGTTGGAGTCGGAGACGAAGTCCGGCTCCCGTCGGAGTCCGGACGAAGTCTCCCTGCCGCCATAGGGCGGACGCCGGTAGAATCCCCGAGGAGTCACTCCTGACATGAACTTCGGCTGGGGGGGTTTTACACCCAACAAACCCAATTGGGAACGAAGTAGCACAGGTTAATGCTACCTACTACAAACCTACAAATGATCCTTATGCACCAACGTATAATCCAGGATGGAGAAATCACCCTAATTTTTCTTGGTCACAAGGGTCAAATCCCAGTAGGTCTGTCCTTAATCAATCCAACAAAGGCCCACTCAACCATCAAATTATTCACAAGGCTTCAACAATGATCAAAGGCTTAATACACTCGAAAAAATGTTAGAGATTTTAATAAAAATCACTTCTGATAATATATAATTTAATGAGCAAAAGTATAATTCATTAGAGAAAAGCCTTGAAATCTTGACAAAAAATACAAACAATTTCATACAAACCACAAGCCAACTTGTAAATTTAAACACCCAAGCCATTGCCCGTCTAGAAATGCAATTAAGTCAGTTGGCTACCACCATCAGTGAAAGAGAAAAAGAAAAATGGCCAAGCCAACCTGAACCTAACCCAAGAGCCCAAATTAATCAACAATCTCAACCTGAAGGTCGATTCAGCTATGTAAATACAATTCACATCTTAAGGTCTGGGAGACAAGTAGACAATCAGGTAGGTATGACTGAGAATCAAGAAGACCAACTGACTGAACCACAGACTGATCAGATCAAGTCTGATGAGCTGGAATCAACAGAGGTTGATGAGCCATCCAAGCCAATTGCAGAACCCATCACTAGGTTCAAGCAAGTTGAGACATCAACCTCCAATCCTATAGCTCTTTTTTCAAATAGACTTAAGTCCAACAGACACTCAGCCCACATGGATCAAATCTTAGAGATATTCAAACAAGTGAAAGTAAATATTCCTCTGCTAGATATGATCCAACAAGTTTTCACTTATACTAAGTTTCTCAAAGACCTATACACAAAAAAGAAGATCACTAATGTTCTCAAGAAAGCCTTCTTGGCAGCTAGTATGAGCTCATATCTTTCAAGCCACATACCAGTCAAGTACAAAGATCTAGGGTCTCCTATAATCTCATGTGTCATTAGAGAAACCATCATTGATAGGACCTTGTTAGACCTAGGGGCTAGTGTGAATATCTTACCTTATTCGGTCTATAAGAAATTGGAGATAGGAGAATTAAAGCCTAAAGAAATTATATTGCAATTGACAGACCGATCAGTAAGAATCTCCAAGGGAGTTGTGGAGGATGTGCTAATTAAGGTCAGTGATTTCATTTATCCTGTGAATTTTATGATCCTAGAAACTGAAAGATCACATCCCAGTCATCTTAGGTAGATCATATTTAGCATCCACCAACATCCTGATCAACTGTCGTGATGGACTCATGAAGCTCTCATTTGGAAACATGTCCATTGATCTTAATATTTTTAATCTTGAAAATAAAAAGGACCAATTAGTTGATGTAAACTTAATCCAGGATGAGATCTATGAGACCATTGATCTAGGAGAAGAAGATTTTAACTGTAATCTCTGACCAGATCAAAAATTTGAAATAGCTTATCAAATTTCTTTATCTAATGATCAGAGAGTTCATCCACAATGGCAACCACCTGTCGAATCACTTGTAAAGATAAATTTTTTGAATGAACCAATTGAAGAAATTCAAGTCCAGGAGGTTAATGCCCTGCTTGATTCACCTCACCCACCTTATCTACTTGAATTTGTCAATCCAATATTTGATACGGGATAAGTGAGGTAGAATTAGTATGGTCTGGCTGAAGACGATAAACTTAACGCTCTTTGTGAGGCAATCCTAATTTTTTTTATTTTATTTTAACTAATCTTCATTTTTTTTAGAAATAAAGGACTACTCTATGTGGAAGCATCTGTCAATAATTTGGTCTAACTGAAGACAATAAACTTAGCACTTTTTGGGAGGCAATCCAGTTCTAGCTTTTGCTTTTGCTTTCTTTTGCATTTTATTTAAGTTAATCAAGTCTTGCTTCGTATCTTTTGCAGGAATTTGAGCACAATATTGACTAAGTTGGGGGGAGAACTAATTTTGAAAAGACTTCTGGATCAGGTGACATCTCTCTTTTTCTTTCTCTTTTTATGCATCCTTTATTTTTTTTGCTCCATTGAGAACAATGTCGATTAAGTTAGGGAAAGAATAATAAAAAAATTTTAAAATTTTAAATTTCTAAAGTTCTCAAGGAAGTTAGTATTTAGCATTTAAGTACCTGATTATACTTAAGAATCGAGTTAAATCAAGTATTTTTAAAAGAAAATTGATGTACAGATTAGGGAGTTTGTGAGATATCGAGGGATCAAATATTAGGAAAACTTAATAAGGAGTTAAGTTTAGAACTTAAACAGTATTCTTTGAGCATTTCTAAATTTTTCTACCAACATCAAAGAAGAGTTTACTTCTTATGAACTTATGTAGGGTAACTATATATTTCTTCATATATTTAATATTAAAAAAAAAATCAAGTACTTTATGTTGAGTAACCGGGTCTCTTTGCCTAAGCAAGCATTGAGTTTCGCATCAAAAGGTATGAAGGGCAAAGAAGCTTTGTTGTAAAGCTAGTTTCAACTCGTAGTCTGTTTGATTTGAACAAGTAGGTCCGAGGAGTATTCTATATCTAGTGCCCTAAAGCCATCTGGTTTGAGAGTTATTGGCTGAAAACTCGCTACATGGATCAAACAGAAAGCTTAAGGGGTTAAGACACTTAATAGCGGTACAACATAAAAAAAAAAATAACAACAATAAATGAAGGACGGAAGTAACAATATACATGTCCATATAAGGTTAATGATTTAGAGATAAATGTAAGAATAATTTAGAAAAAGTTTAAAAAATATTTAGTATTCTTAACTTAACTCTCACATTGATTAGTATTAATACTCCAATGACATACCTCACTCACGCTCTACTGGACATCAGTGATTTTTTTTAAAAATTATTTGGTGAAATTCGAAACTTTAAGTTAAATGATACTTAATTCTAAATTCTTTTTTTACTCGAAGACGAACAAGTTCAAGTTGGAAGGTGTGATAAGTACATTAAATATCCCAATAAAAATATCAAAATATATATTAATTAACTTTTATTCTTTAAGAATTGATGGCTTTTGTTTGTGTTTTGCAGAAAAAATGATCACCAATAAAAAAGCCCGATTTGCAGGTTAAAAAAAAATAATAAATTGAATTTAAAATAAATTTCAAATGATGATCTAAAGTTAGGCCCAAAATCATTTAAAAGCTAGTCCAAAGCATGCAGTCCATAGAAGTTCTTAAAGTGAGCCAAGAGAAGCTTAACATTGTTCTCACGCAGCAAGCAAACAAGAGGGTCCACAAGGCATTTAAAGCAAAGTTTTAATTGATTTAAAAAATAAGGAAGGCTTGGATTCAAAAGCTTGGACGTGGCTCATAGGAATTCAAATTAATGGGACCCATGTGAAGCACTAGAAGGGTGCATGAGACAAGAGCAGCCGGCTTCCATGGGATTCAAATCAAAACAGTAAAGTGGTCTTTGGTGGTTTAAATGGTCCGTGGCCTATAAGGAATTCAAAAAAATATGTGGACGCTAGGATCTCGCATGAAACAAGATGCTGGGATGTGAATAAAGTTTTAAAGTCTCGATCAAAATAGAAGACGGTGGGAATTGAAAGTCCGTAGATGCTTATAATTCGAAGAAGCTGTGCTCTATAAAAAAGAGGCAGCGGGAGCAGAGAAAAAATGGCGGTTGCGGATGGCAGTAAAAATAAAAAAAAAATTTAAAAAATTTAAAAAATTTAAAATTTTAAAAATTAAATATTGAGAGATTATAAAGCTAAAGATCTTGATGCATGGTTAAATTCCTTCAATCCAGAAATATGATGAAGCCTGTAAACGAATTTTTATTTTTTTTCTTGTATTTAATTTTTATGCAATAAAATTATGCTTTCATTTTATATTTTTTTATTTTTTTTGAGGTATTGATCTAGCCTACATGACTTATACTCTCTATTAACATGCCATAATCTCTGGATATGATACGTATTTTGGAGAGATAGATCGTAGTATATGAGATTAAATCTTAGATCTTATAATTGAATTTAGATAGTTTATACTTCAATAAGACGAGCTGTGATTTACTGATACAGTTCGTATCCTTTAAAGATAAGCTATACTAATATCTTAATCACAAAAATTAATATTATAATATTAAAAAAAAATAAATCTAGTTTGCATGGTAGATTCAAAATTTTTGAATTATTTCTTTGACTTATTTTCTTTTATAAATTAATTTATATTTGTAATTGAATTCTTACTATTTTATTCTTTTTAATACTTCTACAATGAATTCTCTTTTATTTCTTCTTAAAAAAAAAATAATCATCCTATATCTCTGTAGAAATGATTCCGACTCATCCTATCTATATAGTTTGAGTTGATTTTTATTTTTGATTGTCTACGACAGCGATCAAATATTTTTTATCATGCTCAAAACCAATTCCTCAGTTTTTTATATTTTAAATCATATTAAATGCTACACATCATGATGAAAATACAAAGGACACGATAGTTTAGTGAAAGAGTTGAGCACGTATTTACGAAGTCTTGGGATCTTGGAGCAATCTTTCCACCCATTGAGCCCCACCACACAAGTAGTCATTTCTAAGGAAAGAAGCTCAAGTCTAATCACCAATAGTTCGATGTGAAGAGCTGATGAAAGCATATAGAAAATGGGAAGCCCACGCTAGCTCATGGAGTTTTCTTGCTGTATAGATATAACAACTATTGGGAGTGTTTGCACTCCCTGATTTAAGGTTGACCCCCTCCCTCGACTCTACATCAGCGACAGACGTCAGATCGTCAAAATAAGACCATCACAGGAGTCATCAGTTCGACTATTCATCACCTAACATTCTATCGATATCACAAAATATGAAAAATGGCTGAATGTCTAAGAGCCGACTGCCTAATGTCCAAAACAAAATCATTCTGGCTAAAGCAGCATTATCCTGACTGAACAATGATTGCCAAACGGCCGACTACCAACTGACATGGCCGACTGACATGATCGATTGCCATGATTGATTGCCACAGCCGACTGACGATGGGACGCTAAGATCACCAACATACAGTCGGTATATCAGAAACTACCAGTGTAAAAGACATATAATGGCTATATACACGATCATTAATAGGTGCTAACCGTCCATCTTATGATCACGTAATTCTGAAATAAGCGGAACTCATGTGTCTAACCGTTAGAATCGGTTACCAGTAGATTATCTATAAAAGAAAGATAAACGAACAACTTTGGTAAGATACTTCTAAACCGATACTCTACCACTTTAAATATTTTATCTGTTATTCATCATTCTTTACTGACTTAAGCATTTGAAGATCTCTACGGAATATGATTCTAGTCAGTGGACTTCTTTTGCAGATGCTCTTCATTGGCATTATCAGCAATAGAGGATTGACCGCAACACCATCCAAGCTCTTTTTCATCAAAAGAAATTTTATTATTGAACCATTTATATAGTCTTTCGATATCATTTGGGGTTAAGGGCCATGTCTCCTGGCACTGCCTCAAACCATCTCTACCTATACTAGTGCAAGACCTCAATATTCAGTGTCATCCTAATCTAGTTGCTCAAAACTAGGGCTGAAATTGGGCCGAGCTGGATCGAGCCACACCCCTACCCGAGCCCGGCCCAATTTTTTTTGTCGGACTTCGACCCGAACTTAAGCCTGAATTTTTTAAAAAATATATGATCCGAACCCAGCCCAAGCCCAAATCCGGACCCAGCCCGAACCCGATTGGGTCGGCCCGCATCCAAGTCCGAATCAGGCCCGACCCACATCCAGGCTTGAATGAGCCCATTGTTCAAGCCCAAATCAGGCCCGCTTCCAAGCCCATTGGTCAAGGATCATGGAAAAAGGGTCTACAAAAAAGATTAGAATAGAAAGTTCTTACAGAAAGAAGAGTTTAGTATACAAGAGTTCATTCCAGGTATCCTGAAGGCCAGGCAAGCACCAATGGTTGCAATCAGCATAGCTTCTAGGGTTCACCAGTTGTGCAGGTGTGAAGTTGTACCGCAGCTCCTTATAAATCAAGGTATGCGCATCCTTGTGATACAACGAGAGCTGGGTGATATTGACAACAGTAATTAGAACCTTCGACTCCCCTAAAACTTCTCCAACTACTTGCATTATGCTTTTGCTAGCCCCGAAATTCGATAAGGCCCTAATTCTCTAAACTTCTTTTACATAAAAATTAAATGTGGGATACTTGTAATCAGAAAATACTTTAGTGGCATCTAGAAAGCCTTCTAAAAATTTAACAATGACATCAGCTTATTTTCATTCATCATTGGTGGGACATATACATGAATGTTCGTTTGCATATCTATTAAAAATATCTTTATAAGTAATTGCATCAGTCAACATTTCATAAATAGAATTCCATCTTGTAGCAACATCCAAAGTGAGCCCTTTTTTAATAGGAAGTCTCATATATTATGCAATTTTATTAAATCCTTGCATTCAAAATAGAGATGCAGACACATATCTAATAAGTTTCCTTATGCATTTAATGGCTTCATAAATTATTTTCATTCCATCTTGAACTATAATGTTTAATATATGTGCACAACATCTAATATGACTATACTCTCCATCAAATAACATTTCATGATAAAAATTATCTTGAATCCTTCTAATTACAGCATCATTTGTGGAATAATTATCTAAAGTAAAAGCACATATTTTAGAATCCAATTTCCATTCAACAAGACACTTTTCAATAGCATCTTCAATTGCAAAACTTGTATGAGGATATGTTAGTTTCTTAAAACTAATTATCCTCTTATGCAGAAGAAATTCAAAATCAATATAATGTGCAGTGAGGGAAAGATAACCGATTTTCTAATTTGATATCCAAATATCAGTAGTAAAACTAATTCGAAAATTTAATTTCTTAAATACATCATGTAATTTTTTCCTTTCTGCTTGCTACAAAACCATACAATCACTTCTTATTATCTTACGACTAATAACATTAAACAACGATTGAAGAGATCTCATAAAATTAAAAAAAATAGGATGCTTAATAGTACGAAATAAAAGTTCGGCACATATTATAAATTTTGCAAGTAATTTTCTACTCTCTTCTTGATTGAATTTAAAAAATTTCACCAGATCTTTTGAACTTGCTACTATAAACATTTAATTTACCAGATTCTTTTGATATTTCTTGCTAACATTTTCAAGATATCGTTTTAAATGATTTGTTTCTCCTTTAGTATTGCCGCTTAATACCTTTTTGCAATATTTGCATGTAGCTATTAGTCCATCAGATTTTTTTTTTCTCGATAAAATGATTCCATACCTATGATCTTTTTTTGGAACCTTTGTCACTTTCAATAGCTTCAACAGTATCTTTATTTTTATCATCTCCATCCCTTATATTTTGAACAGTCTCATTTTCATCCATTTTAGAATGAGACATAAATAAAATAATCGGTTGAAATAAAAATATAAATTATTAAAAAAATTAATTTTTTTTGAAAGAATGCAATGATCAATATCTTAATTATTCGAAAATAAATATGATAAAATATAAAAAATTTGACATATGCCAAATATTATGCGACTTTGTCTCAGAAATTTTGAATTAGGAACAGACCAAGCAAATCGACAAATTGGGGAATATACGTCTAACTGCAAATGTTACTTGCAGCAGCTCAACAATTTTTAGTCCAAGCTTAATAGACTGCTTTAGCAGAAGAAAAGGTCATAATCAGTAGTGGGTCTATCTAGTTATTTAGTCCACAGTCAATAACCATAAGAGGCAACACATAAATAGAGATTTGGCATTGGCACAATTTAGGTGCCACTGGCATTTGAATCCTTAGAAGTGGAATGGCTACAGACAAACAGTACAGTTGTTCCAAATGTCATCTGCTTTGAATCATCTCCTTCCATGAGAAACAAATTAGGAGGATCATATGCTAGAACAAAAGGAGAAGAAAACATGTTTAGCAAATTAGCCAACATTGCAACATCAAGGAGCAGAAAAGAATCCTTAGAAGTTGTCAAAACCGTATCAGATGCTTGGGAGAGGCATAATTCTGATGATATCAGATTTTGTTTACTCATCATTGTTAACGCTTACATAAAACCTATTCCAATGCTGAAGAACTTAAGGGCCAAGGGACTCTCCACTCTTAATTGCATGGTAAAAAATTGTGGCTCGAAGATACTAAACTGTCTGCTTGATCCCAACTGTAGAAAGGCTATTCAGTGTTTAAATACCTGTTCTCCAACAGATCAGGTATGCAATTATCTATGTGTTGCCTCTTATGAGAGTCCAAATCTAAATAACTGGATAATAAACAGATCTAAACAGAGGATGGAGATCTAAACAAGAGATCTAAATAACAAATCAACAATTACACCACCAACAACAGGAGATCTAAACAGAGGATGGAGATCTAAACATTTTATTTGTGTTCCTCAAAAGTCTTCGCCAAATCAAAACAGAGGATGGAGATCTAACCTTGGCTCCAGCAAGGTGTTGAACCCCAGGCTCCCAACTGCCCAGCACGATGATGGCGGTCGCCGGTCAATGGACGGAACCGAGAAAGTCAGGAGACAGAAGAGTGAAGAGAAGAGGAAGAGCCGAAGAGGATGGGTTTAAGGGTTTAATGGGATTAAAAGGATAGAGATCTCACCTAGGGCGACGGTAGCACGGCAATAAACTTTAAAATCTTAAATTCGGAGGATCCTTATCCAAAAAATTTGGAGGATCTGTCGACGATGATGGCGGTCGGTGGACAAAACACGGACCAGGGATGGAGGATCTTTATCCTAAATTTGACGGAAGATGACTTCGACCGATGACAGCGACGAACGACTTCGATGGGGAAGAATTGAAGACAGAGAATTAGAGAAGAGAAGAGAAAGAGGGCGACGGGAACTGTCGACGCCATCGAGGCGATGGCTCAGCCGACAGCCGCTCAGGGCTCCGCCAACAGCTACTCAGGGTTCCGATCAGGTTTTGCGAAGGAATGGTCGAATGGAGAGAAGGGGGAGGGCTGCTGAGGATTTTTCATCTTCCCTATGGCTCTTAAGTGTTAAGTCTTATACCGGATTGAACCAACTAATCGAGTTGAACCAATTAACCGGGTCTCTAACGAATAAGTGAAGTGGGTTGGAATTGGGCCTCTAATCGGGCTTAATTTTGGGCCTGGGCCCGGGTCGGACCAAAGGTCCGCTCGAGCCCAGCCCGAAATTAAAATGGGCCCTATTTTATTGGCCTGAGTCTGATCTGGATGGTTTCAAATCAAGCCCGATCCGAAGCCAGTCCGACCCGATGGGCCTCGGGCTGGCCCGAGCCCACTTCTAGCCTTACTCAAAACCAGATGGGGATAGAGAGCCAGCTTCAACTTGAATTATTGCCTTATTCGAGATAAAACAGCCATTGATAATATTCTCGCCACCATAGACCATTGATTTTGATTTCTCACTCATCTCCTCTCTCTCTCTCTTTTTTGGTACATAAAAATGGAGTGGGATGGGGGGGGGGGGCGACTGATGGAGCAACCTCCTCTGAGCATGACCATAAGGACCCCCATCCGCTGAGTGAATGTTTGATTTGGATAGCAATAAGCGCAATCTCCTCCCCACCACGCCCTAGGGGAGACTCCGAGTCGGGTGAGTATGTCACCCCCAGCACCCCTCAGGAGTCAGAAGGATTAAAAACTGTTTCTACAACCCACATCAAGGCCGCAATCATCGATCTTCCATAGAGTCATTTTGCACTTGCATTTAATCGGCTGCATGCAAGTCTCGAACCTCAGTCGTAATTGGAACATGCAGCTTGTTCCAACTGTGCTACCCCCTGAGGAGCTCTCACTCATCTCCTCTACTATATACTCCTATTAGTTTTTTATCTCGCGCGTTGCATGCATGTTATAAAATCATGTCATTGATTATGTGATAAAATAACTTATTAAAAAAATTCTAGATGAATAGTAAGAATATGTCCATTCATATTTTGAAGATTAATAACAATATATTTTAATTGCTTAATTAAATAGACATAAGTGGGTTTTAATGCCATCCATTCATGACATAATGTTTTCATTTAATACTGGAAGAATGGTTAGATAAGAGAGTCCTGCTACGTAGCATATGAAAAATTGATTTTGATCCATATGACATTTATGGGTGAAAATTTGTTGCTAACGTGGATAGCTTATTTGGCCACTCAAATTTTTTTCACTTTCTGCTTATATATATATATATATATATATATATATATATTATATTAGGTAACATAATATTATATAAGAAAAAGGATAAATATCTATTGACGATCATATATTCATATATGTACATGTATGTGTCTGTACACGCATGCATGTAAACTTTATTTCCTTTTTGTTACATACTTTTTTTTTTTCCTAGTGTAAAATGTACACTTTATATATTTATAGGTGTGTGTAGCATGCGTACATGTATAAGTATCAAGCACATGCAATGCATGTGTTTTTCGATGAGACTGGAGATAGAATGGGCCTCCTATGCAATTAAATAATAAAAATTTTTTTATGCACTGCAGGTGATATAGAAAATCTGACATGAAATACATCGTTTTATATAATTGATTCATGTAGTCATCATTTTTCAATATATATTTAATACCTATAGTTTTATTTTTTTGTTTAAAAATTTTATATTACGAAAATATTCTTTATTCTTTAAAAAAAATTATGACATCCTGTAGCATATTATGACTTCCTAATGCAGGATATAATATGACCCAAAAAATTATGATATCCCATGCATATTATAATATTCTGTATAAAATTATGATTTCTTGCACGTAAGATGTCATAATATAGCTCAAGATGTCATAATATGATTTATAATATCATAATATAGAAAGAATATTTTTATCTAACTATTTTTTAATACGTATTTAATGTCTATAATTTTATTTTTTTTAAAAATTTTTAAATGATGAAAATATTTTTATTTTTTAAAAAATTATGATATTCTGCATTATATTATGACATCTTGTGAATAAAAATTATAATTTTTTGGATCTAAGATATCATAATATGGATATAAAATATTATAATTTTTTTAAAATAAAAATATTTTAATATTTAAAATTTAAAATAAAAAATAAAATTATAAATATTAAATATATATTAAAAAATAATAATTATATAGATTAATCGGATAAAATAATATGTTTGATGTTGACTTTCTGCACGGCCCTCGGTGCACAAAGAATTTCCCTTAAATAACACCGCGTGGGCCCTCGTTTAATGGAAAATCTCTCTCTATTAAATACCATTTTTAGAGTCTTCACTTTTAAGGAGTCCGGCACATCACTCGACGAAAGAAACTGCATGCATGTCGGATTTCTGTTAACTTGACAAGCTCTCTGCTGTTTGTCGCCATGCATTCTAGAAATTTCCACCCTCCTCTCCCTTTCAGAACCCTAGTGCCCACCATTACCCGCCTTCTCATTCGCTCCAGTAGCAGCGCCAGTACAAGCAGCCGATAAATTCCCGTAAATCCGACGCAAAATGGCAATTCGCGTAATTTCCCACGGAATAGGTGGCATTAACCAAACCCGTCCATATCGCAAGAACGTGAAAAAAAGCCACACGCGCTCTAAGCCTCCACCTCTCCCACCCCAACTGCTCACCAAGCCCTAATTCCATTCCTCTTCTTCAACCGAAGCACCCCTCCAAATCCGAACCCTAAGCTTCTCTAAAGTCCATTCAGAATTCTCCTCCGAGATGGCTGGCGAGCAGTGAAATCCTCCCACTCCCCGCCCCACTGCGGGCTCCTGCCGTTGGAACGATGTCCCTGGACGGCGCCGTTGAGAGGAGGGAGGACCCGCCGGCGGGGAACGGGAATGGGAACGGGGCGGTGGCTGTGGTGGTGGCGCCGCCGACGGGCCGACCGACTTACGGCGATCGCCGTCTCCGACTGAACCCGAACACAGAGCACAAGCCGGAGCGGTACGACGACCTGGAGACGGAGTTCGATCCGTCCATCTTCAGCTCGCTGGAGCGGCACCTGCCCCCGACGATGCTGGAGGTGCCGCGCGACGCCAAGATCCAGTTCATGAAGGAGATCCTTGCCAGGTACTTGCCCGAGGGTGAGCGAACCAGGGTGAGCCTTTTCTATCTTCTCTTCCCTTTCTCACCTCTGCTTCCCGGATTAGGGTTTCTGTATTAGGGTTCCATTCATCGTTCTCCGCGGATCTCTGTGCTTTTTCTTTTTCTTATTTGAATTACTTTGAATGGTGAATGACGGAAATGCCCTTGTACGCTTGGTTTGTCATGAGTACTAGCAAAACGAATTCGCCAGCCTGTTATGGTAGCCGGCAGGACAAGTTGCTGGGATTTCTCGTGAATTGAGTAGCAATCCATATACCAGACTGTAGATCTGGAGTTCTGGAGCGTCTAACCGTTGGGCCATGTCTGATCGGTTACCTCATGATCTTTTACTAGATAAGCTTATTGTGGAACGGATTTGTGAGAAGTATTAGCCGTTGGAAGATATCTGATTTAAAAGGAAATTCGAGAGTATTTTGATCTGTGAAAAAATTGCTGCTTCTGGTTGATTTATATTCAAATCTATGGATTCACGAATTGTGTTTATCTATAGTTTATAGATGGGTTTTGGTGAATTGAAGGAGTGGTTGATTTAATCTGGCCCAATGGAGCATATGGGATTGTTTCCTAATTAGGATGTCGCTGAAAGCTCAACATATTCACAAATGTACTTTGTCTCTTGATTTTTCACACATGTTGGATGTAATATAATAAACAATGACTATATACTTAGATATAGAACTTAGGTGTCCAGGAAATTAGATATGTTTTTAAACCCAAAGTTGCTGTGGTATTCAAACAAGACTTCAGCTCAAGGTTCAGTGAATTATGTTCCCACATTTTGTTGGTGTTGCAGTTTGCCATACTTGTACTAATTAGTAGGGACCAATTTAAAAAGAGGAAAGGAAAGAAGTGCCAATGGTAAGAGTTTGGAGTCCACCTGTAATTATTCAGAAGTAGCTTTATGCTCTTCTTTTCGAAATGTTATAACATTCCTAATGGCTTAGGATGGTAGATGCTTTACACACACCAAGATCGAATAATTTCTCCAGATCAACTTTAACACATTCAGAAATAGAAGATGTTGTTTGAAATGGGATTTTGGATCATTTTAGGCCACAAGCATGGGTACTTTTTGCTTTTTGAAACACTAAAGCTTCCCCATATATCGAATCTAAGATATGTAAAATAATTATAGAACGATGACTACTGCTTTTTTTCATGTTAAGTGCTTTTTACTGTGTGAATTTTGGCCTCAAGCTTCTTTTTTGATGGATAACATGACATCTTGTATCTGAAATTATAAAAATATAAGTTGCTTTAATGGAATGATAAGAATCATCTTCCAAAAAAAAAATATATGAATTCACATGTACTAGTTTGAAGACAATATTCTCCTAGTTGTTGACGTGACTTGGATAGGCTTAAGTGAGTCCATGATGCGTCAATCAATGTCCATTTGGACACTTACATCCAGCTCTAAAAAAATCCATGTTGGATATGTATCCGAGTTGGATAGGTATTGGATACTGGTATACTTATGAAGTTTTTTAGTAACTACTTTTAAAGATTGAAAGAGAGTTGAACTCTTCCAACAATGAGTTTGATCCTTTAATTTGATATGAGGAGTGAATATTTTTTTTTGAGATTTTTTAAGGATGTAGGTTTTGAATAGCTTTGGAAAATATTATTTTGCCAATATCTTTAAGTCATTTGGGAAGTTTAAATTAGAAACATGCATATTGAGTGATCTTAACCAACAATATATTTTTAACATTTTCTTTTAATGCTTAAACAAATAATATAAAAGTATAAATATAATTGAATTAAATTTGTCAGTTATCCTACATATCCCTGTATCTCTCTTTTTCCTTCTCGTTGAGTTAGACATTTGGTTACGTGTCCAAATCTGATTTTTATATTCATGTCCATGCAACACTGGTTGGTTGTTAATAATGATCAAATTGTTGAACTTGGCCGAACAACAAACCCTTCAGGAAAGCCCAGAGGCTTGAGTAGCAATATCTTAGTTTAAAATTGTGATGGAAGCACTGGTTTTGGTGATACTCCAATGACCTTATATCATTCTTTAAGGATGTTGAATAGCACTTCTTGTATTTGTGTTGGTTAAGCGATGACAAGGTGCACATTTCATACAATATCCATCTTCAGCACCTACCATCAGGGAAGCAGAAATTAAGTTTTTTTTTTTTTTTTGCTTTAGGCTAGTTTTAATTGATTCATTGGGGAATAAATGTTTAACTAATTCTAGAGATGCCTGATGATTGTTAATAAATTGGTTAAATGTACCGACACTTCTTAGATCTAATTGAGATACTATTATGATATAACATCATACTATGATTAGATAAACCAAAAAAAAGGAAAGGAACTCAGAAGAGATCAGGGAGGATTAATGGAGTGAACATAATTATAAGACAACTTGAATTGGATAATCAACTTTTGCTGGAGTAAATTTCATACATGCATACTTCAACTATGTGCCTACTTGTACTTCTTGTAGCATTAGGGTTACCGGCTTCACTATGGATCGTGATAAAAACAATAGAATTGCGATTGAAACAGGGGCAGTGGCCCTTGTTTTGACTTGACGGAGGGTGGGGAGGAAGATTCCGTTTGCCAGGGGCCTCTATAGCCCTCCAACCCCTCCGCCCAATCCTCCTCCTTCCATTCCTCTCATTCCCCCTTTGTCTCTATCTTTCTCCGGTTCTCTCTATTTTCCTCTCTACGGAGGAGGGTGGAGCTTCGGAGGTCTTGGCGGTCCTCCAATGGCCTCTCTGGCCTTTCCTCTTCTTCTCTTCCCACCTCTCTCTTTTCCTCTCCCTCATTGGTGTACCATTTTTGATACTGGAACCATGCTGGTTGATCGCTGGTATGGTTTGGCACATCCAGAATTGATCGGTTTGGAACGATTTGGCGAGCACCGATCTATACCTTCATGAGTATGATTTAGGTAAAAATACATATGTTTGCCAGACATGGCATGGATTTTAAATACTAGAACTCAATGCAGGAACTCTGGTTTGGTGCTTTCCAAGTTGTAGAAGCAACAAGCCAAGGAGTTACTTTTGATTTTGTGGTGTATGGATACAACAATAAGGGATAAATATTGAAATACATCATTTTTTATTGTTGACTTATGGCTGGGTGGCTTTGGTTCCTTAACATGATAGAAGCATCAATGATCTCAGTAAAATGCAAAGTCCTGAGTCAGCAATACTTTTATAAAAATAATTAAAATGCAAGTTTGCCCTTGTCCTTGTACTGATTGACAGGAAGAATTTTATGCTTAAACTCTCTCTGTGTTTTAAAATGCTGAGTTTGTTAGATCACTTCTATGCTCTTAGATTCTTGACTTCTATTTCAATTTTTGATCATACTATTTAGCTAAGGTAACTAATTTTCCTGCTCAACAGATAATAATAACTCTTTACTGTATCAGGTTCAGAGACACAAAGAATACAGGCAGAAGATAATGTCAGCATATCTGGTTCGTCCTCTGAATGTCTTTTGTGCTTAATTTTTTATGCTTTTTGATCTTGAGGGACAGTTTCTCTTAATATCGACGTCGGACATGTTTGATAAACTTTGCAGGTAGGTTTTTGCTTCCATGTCCCCAAAGAAATCCTTTTAGCTTGATGTAGTTCTGGAAATCTAGTTACTTGAATAAGAAGATCTCTATAGAATTTTCTTTATTTCCTTTGCATCTGTTCCTGAACCAAGTTCATGGCAACCAAGAGTTTGCTCATTGTAATATGTAATATATTCCGATATATTACTTTCTGACCAATTTCTGCTGATACGGACAGCTTCTTTAGTTTCTTGTTTGATGCTACATATCTTAGTGCTCTTGTTCTTTTGTGAATGACAAGTATGAGCTGGTGTTTTTGTTCAATTATTTTTCTTTTTGTATGTTGAGAGATTATGATGTGACTTGGATTCAAGTCATTCGGCACATGCAACTTCTAATGTGTTAAGGGGCTGGAAAATATGATGGTTCTTGAGCTTTGGCAATTAAAACTCCTCACTGCTCACAGTAAACTCATACTAAAGTAGGATGTTTTCCCCTCGTTTGTCATGTTCCTTTGGCATGAAGCTTTGGGGTTTTTATTGAAAGATCACAATTATAATTGGTTGTTTTCTTGGATTATTGGTTTATGTCTATGTAGTTTCCAATTGTTCTTACAGTACATTCATTTAATGGCAATCTTCCATGCTTGCTGCATTTCCTGACTTGAACTGCAGTGAACATGCATATTTAGTTAGATTGAGTCTTGCAACAGGTGGTGGGTTATTCATATGGCTCAAGGATGTCAAACTTATTCTTTAGTACTAAAATGTCAATCATTATAGTAGTACTACTAATTAAGTGAAATCTAGAGAAAACTGACAAAAATATGAGTACAGATTAAAATATTAATCAACTATCAACCAAAACAAAAAAATAAAAATAAATCGAATATGCAAAATTGATTATAAAACAAAGAAAAAAAAAAAAAACCAATTTTTGAGATCTAATCAGAAAATGTAATACAAAGTGACAAGCATCCACTTTCAATTTAGGAGGGATGGTATGGATTGAGAGGAGATGGGATGATGTATTGATTAGACAGAGTATTAAATAAGTTTAATTCTTTAATTTAGAAAAGTTCAAAGGGGAGAGTGGTGTGAATTATAGAGAGGAAGAGAGGGAAATTATATATATGTGTGTGTGTGTGTGTGTGTGTGTGGATTGAGAGGAGATGGGATGATGTATTGATTAGAGAGATATTGAATAAGTTTAATTCTTTAATTAGAAAAGTTCAAAGGGGAGAGTTGTGTGAATGATAGAGAGGAAGAGAGGGATATATGTGTGTGTGTGTGTATCTCTGTATGTATATATTTGTGTGTGTGTGAGTGAGTGAGTGGGTGGGTGGGGAGTTATATGTATATGTACATGCATATGCATGCATTCATGAAGAGGGAGAGAGAAGAGTGCAAATTCATGAGAGAAAGTAGGTGATGGCATGGATTAAGAGGGACTCACATCAAAACAGAAGCAAGAATTTGGTGGAGTTTGGAAACTGGCTGAATTAATAGCCAAATTACTGCCAAAATCACAATTTAAGTGATACCCTTGCATTACTAGGTTAAGCGATGAATTGATAAAAAATAAAAGAGAAACAGAATAAGTTTAAAAAGGAAATAGTTACTCTAGTTGAAAGTTATGGTTGCCAAAGAGAGATTGGTTGTTTTGGGATGCAAAGTGGAGGTGGGATCTCAAGACATGAGAAAATGGATGAGAAAAAGGGCATATACTTCTGTATTTGCTACACACAGACATGTCATTAGAAATTGTTACTTTCTAATTTTTTGAATTAAAAAAAATGTCAATCAGGAATAAAATCTGACAGATGGAATCTCTGTGTGATATTCTACAATTTGAAAACTTCCTTGTTATAGTATGATTATAGATTATGTTAAACCGTTGCTGTCAAAATGATTATAGATTATGTTAAACCGTTGCTGTCAAAATTTGCACAATGCTTTTTTTTTTTTGGTAAATCCTTATGTGTCAAGTGTTTATTGTAAAGGTACAA
Source organism: Elaeis guineensis (assembly GCF_000442705.2). Classification (NCBI taxonomy): domain Eukaryota; kingdom Viridiplantae; phylum Streptophyta; class Magnoliopsida; order Arecales; family Arecaceae; genus Elaeis; species Elaeis guineensis. The sequence continues at coordinate 107,316,801 of NC_025994.2, forward strand.
TGGTTTTCACCCTAGGCCTTTTCAGAGTTCATGGCAACCACCATCAACATTATCATAGGCTTTGTTTGAGTAGTTTGAGTCTCTGTCCTAAGGCGCTGCACGGGCTTTGGAGTCTTGTTCATAGGTTTGTTTGAGTAGTTTGAGTCTCTGTCCTAAGGCGCTACACAAGCTTTGGAGTCTTGTTTGTAGGTTTGTTTGAGTAGTTTAGAGTCTTTGTCCTAAGGTGCTACACCAGCTTTGGATTCTTGGTTCAACTCCTACTAACTCTTCCAAAGCTTCAATCCTCATTTCAGTTAAGCATTTTTTCTTGTTACTTTTTTTTATCGAGATTAAACTTGGTTTAATTATATATCATTTATGTAATTTTATTTTATTTTGATTTGCGTGTACATGCTTTGTTATTTTGTGAAATGGAAGGACCAAATGTAAAGTTTTAATATTGAAAATAAATAGAAATTTCTTTCTAGGGGCTTCTAAGTCCTAGTTTTTATAGAGTTTGCTTGTTTATGCTTGAAGTTACTCTTTGTTTAGGAATGTTCGTCTTTCTTTTGTAACCATATATGACAGACTCTGGTTGGTCTCCTTACCAGGGCCTCCTTAAATATGAGGTTCATGGATTAAAAATTGCCAGAACAGGATGATACAACTTGTAATATCATTCCAACATGAAACTGGCATCGTATGGTTGTTAGGACACTGAAGCCCTTAGTACCAGTATGTATTGCTGTGTTGATCCATACTGGTGCATATTGATGGTACCAAACCAACCATAGCAATTTGTATCGATGGCTTTTCTTTTTCCTTTTTTTTTTTTTCTAGCTGCCAGATTCTGATACCATGGCTATCGGTATTGTATTGATATTGTACTGTTCTGAAAACAGTAAGGACTTGCTATTGGTATTCAAAACCTTGATGTGCGCACTTAATGATTCCTTAGAATCTTTACCAATCATTTTCTAATTGCTACAAATCTAAAACCTGCGACAGTTCCTTAAAGAGTTCATGCTTGATTACATTTTTCTAGTGCATTCATCACAATGAATCATTCAACAATACAATCTAGGATTTACTATGACCTTAACAGAAATTTTCTTGTCATAAAGGCATTACGTTCACGATTTACCAGACTATCCATTTGATTTCCCCTTCCATCTCTGCAACATTTAGCATATCCAATATAACAAATGAAATCATATTTTGAAATTGGGATCCAGTTGGGGCCTTTTTTGTTCCTATTATTACTAGAATTGCATTTTATTAGTCTGTTCTAGTTTTACTAAATTTTAAGCCCTTAATCACCTAAGCTTGCCTCTGTAGTTCTGGATTTAGTATCCCATTCTATCATTATCTCAGTAACTAGCAGCACATTTTGTATAAGTAATACTGCATATTCGCATCTCGAATATCTATTTTCTATTGACTTTAAGAGATGGCCCAAGGTTAACTGCAAGTGTCACTGCCTGTCCTCAACAATTTATGGGTGCCTTCTTAAGTGCTCTTGCTCCCATAATGCCCACAAAATATGGCATTTGGCAATTTCTTAAGTGCTATCTCTGAATTGATATAGATATTGTTAGAAAGTATCTTCTTGCAAAATCCACCTAACATTTTCTGAAGTGATTTGATATTGGCTTTATGATTATGTTTTGCCATTTATTTTACTATGCCATAAATCATACTGCGATTTGTTGACATTCTTGATTAAAGCCTAAACTGGGGTTCATTTCCTGATCATTTTTACCATATGTGGCACGCTAAAAGTATGGAGGCAGAACAATGATTGAAAAGTTTATGAAATTCAGAAATAATATTGGTAATGAATATATAAGAGGAAATTTTGGTGAATCCAGCAGAGTTGTCATTAATGTACATCATTGCTGATATTTTTGTAGTACTTGCAGTAGTTTCCCTTGTGGTTATAAAAAAGAAAAAAGAAAAACTTTGGGAATATAGCAATGATAATGAATTACCGAACTTTTAGTAATAAGGGTTCTGCTTAGACAGCTGTATGATAGGTGATGACCTGGTTAACCACATTATGATATGTTTCCATTGGAATGTGATGGATCTTGTTAAGATACAGCTTCTTACTCACTTTGATGATGATATGTAATTGCATTGGCTATGAGTTAAAGTGATGTTGGCCTGCTGTAGATTATTTTCAGATCTTGTCTGAAAAATTTATAGTGTTTTCTTGCTTCTTTTACATTAACAGCCTCTACATAGTGACTTATACAACATGGAACCCACAACTTTTTTCATGCCGTCATTTATTAAAGCAATCAATGACAACACAGAAGAGAGTTTCAGAAGCATAATATCAGAACCCTCCCCTGGAGTTTATACATTTGCTATGCTTCAGCCAAATTTCTGTGAGTTGTTACTAGAGGAGGTATTCCCATTTTTGCTGCAGCTCCATGACATGAGGAAATAATTTTCCATTGAACACTCTCTATAGCACTTGGATATTTGACCTTTTTATGAATATCATATCAATTTATCAGGTGGAAAATTTTGAAAAATGGGTCAATGCGGTCAAGTTCAAGATAATGAGACCAAATACAATGAACAAGTATGGTGCTGTTCTTGATGATTTTGGTCTGGAACCTATGCTTAGCAAGCTTATGGAAGAATTCATATGTCCCATGTCTAAAGGTGATGAATATGTTGGCCTTTTACATTTATCTTATGACAAAAAACTAGCGATGAACATGTCATAACCTTCCATTTTTTTTTTTTTAAACTTTGTTTCTTGGGTTGGCAGTATTTTTCCCTGAGGTTGGTGGATCAACACTAGACTCGCATCATGGTTTTGTGGTTGAGTATGGAAAAGACAAGGATCTTGAGTTAGGTAAGTGAATGTGAACACAGTTATTGAGTATAATTTCTCTTTTCTGGTGCATAATCTATTCTGCAAGTTGAACAACCTAGTTAGGTAAATGAAGGCTGTACAGTTTCAGTCTTGTTTGACACAACAGATATAGCTTGCACAGGGCGATAGTTTTCTTATTCTTATCATTCTTGTAGTAAGGAATAATACATACATTTGGCTTTTCTTTCATGTCCACAACAGTCTTTCTAGGATTACATAGGGTCTGTTTTGTATCATTGTTGTTTTTGTGTTTTTGTTTCTCGACAAATTAGTGAAATATCACGTGGAGATTGATGTCGATGATAGCATGTGCACAAGAAGCTTCTGCCATTCCGTGCTTTTACTTTCACTTTTTCTGAGAGCAATAAATCTCTGCTATCAGAAGTTCTAAAGATTTTACTGACAATTTGAAAAAAACAAAAAGGTTTTATTGTATATGTATCCCCATTAGTTCATTTTTCTTATGAGTTTGATAGCAAAAATAGAAAACAGAAGCAATACCAAATAGGTCCTTAGTACGTTCATATTTTAGATGTTGGGAATCATCCAGGAAATACTGCATTTCAGACCATCCTTCCTGAATTTAGAAAGAAGCAGAGCAATTGGTTATTTTTCTCACATGCTATTCATCATGTTTGGTCTTTTACTTCTTGAATGTTTTAGATAGCAGAAATGCTTGATGTTCAGTGCATACATGCAATGTTTATTGGTACAGATTCTGTTCTTTGAATTTGTTTGACTACTATTTGCTTGTAAGAAGAGTTGGAAATTAAACATGTCCTCAGAATCATGTATATAAGAAAATCTAGAATATTAGGAAAGTAAATACTAGTTGATGTATTGCTTTGCATTGATGCAGAGGCCACCGATAATTGGAGTGACAAGAACACGATAGAGAAGGTCAAGAAAATGCCTACTGTTATTGAAGGATTCATAGACAAATCTGGACACAACAGATAATGATTTATGATCTAGGGAGTACTTATTTGAGACTGCTAAGAAAGGACAGAGAGGATGCTGCATGAAGAAAATGCTAAAAATCTTTGTAGTCGAAAGTTAACCATAAGAAAGGGTTATAAATCATGCTAGTTGGTTAGAGGTTCAGTGACTTTGTTGGGAAAGGATTGTATTCAACTAAAGAGATTGCATTAGAGGGTGAGGGTGGGATGTGAGGTTTCTGTTGAATACTGTTTCTTAGTTACTAGATGCTTATTGAGTAATACCAAGTGTTCTCTGACATATTTGCGAAGGAAATTTTGGTCTTTGTAGTTTCCTTCCAATGGACGAAAATAAAACAATGAATGACTGGACAAAAAGGTGAAAAGCTGATAGAATTCAGATTTGGTGTCAGATGAAATTGTAGCAGATTCTTTTTTTAATGGTTTTATTAAATTTATTTGTTGATTTATTAATGTTCTAGTTATATTGACTCAGGGATTTGAAGCACAGAAGTAGCCTCTCTGCATGCGGGGGTAAGGCTGCATACATCCAACCCTTTCTAGACCTTGCAATGATGTCATGCATTGGCTGCCCTTTTTTATCGAGTCAATATAAGGATAATTTCTTTTTTGCTTCTTCCTGAGAACAATATGATGCCTCATTAGTTTTCCTAAGATTCATGGTTTAAATACTGTCATTTGCATATTTTATATGTGAAGGAAGCTGATTATGGAAAGAAATAACATCTCTATTTAGTGCCTAATGTGAAAAAGTGTTGGAACTTGGAAGGATTTACTTTGTGAGGGGCTGAAGTTACTTAGCTGTAAGCACCAGGAGTCTCTTAGTATTTTTTATTAGTTTGTGAGTGATGATGGTGTCTATGAATTCCACAGCCAGATTTGGGTTGCTCAGACACTTTAAGGCATAGGTCTTGACAAGTTGACATGGTGAAGTCCCTTTATTCTAATTTGATAGTATGGAGCAGGCATGTTTCATCTCCTACTTCTATTTTAAGGGGGTAACTGATTGCTGAGGAGATACACTCTGACTGTTAAAAAGTTCTAATTAGGGTCATTTATCATGATATTGTTTGCAGTAAGAAGTGGCCTGCTTGACATGTTAGAGGTTCTTTTATTTGGCCCATCAAAAAAGAAATCCAGGGATCGCTGTAAGCTAGCTATTAGATCTAGGACTGCAAATGGTCAGTTATCTGGACTCAGCTTTGGCAATAACACGGATGATTATGTTTGTTTTGCTTGTTCAGGATCGAGCTGCTTTCAGTTATGTTTGTTTGGGTGTGGCTATAGTGTTGCTTAAATGAGCGGATTCTCAAGCCAAGCTCCAGCCTGCAATTACTTTTGCAAGCTGATAATGTTTTGGTCAGCTTGTTTCTGACCAAATGAGCTTAGAAAGCCAATAAGCAAGCTGTTCTCTAGTTCTTCAAGAATAGGTTTGCTGATTTCCAGCCTTAGTTTGGTCATCATGGTTCTCCCATATGCAGTGCATTGGATTTTGTGGAAGGAATGATGTTCACATTTGAAGTAAGTCATTATTCTTAGCTAGTGAACAAGTCATTCAGTTTTTGATGACTTGGAAGAAGGGACTGATCTGGTGGAATTTTTATGTTGGTTGGGTTTTTATTTCATCTGTTGGATACCACATGCACCTCTTCTTAACCATGTGTTTTCTCCTAGTTTCTTAAGTATTTGTGTCTATTTTTCTTGGCAAGTGATCTTCTTATTGGTGTGCAATCTTCTGACTTGTGGTTGCTCTAGTTCAGGCTTATTTCTTGTTGTTCATATGCCACTTATTATTTTTTTGATAGAACTACATGTGGTTAACTCTAAAGAATTAGAACTTTCAGCAGAATTTTGCATACGGTTATATTTTTTTCTCCCTTGTCGTGCTGCGGTGCTCACCATTCTCGAACATTTGATCTTTAAAATGTTCAATTCTTCAGACTATTAGAGACACCTGAATCAGAGAAATCAAAATTTACAGATTTGTGATTTTTTTTTTTTAACTATTGTCTCACGCACATGAATATCGCTACCTATTTTTATTGATTATTGTGTACTGTTGGCTTGTTTCAGTTCTTTTTCCCTCTCTTGACCATCTGCTAGTGTGCGGAGAGTGGGATATGTAATCAGAACAATACCTTTAGGCTGTTCTTTTCAATTGTTTCAGCTTGAATTGTAGGTTTCCATGTGGATGACTCCGAAATCACGCTAAATGTATGCTTGGGCAAGCAATTCTCTGGTGGTGAATTATTTTTTCGAGGCGTTCGATGTGACAAACATGTAAACTCAGACACCCAACCTGAGGTATGTTAATGTATTGTAGAAAATGTTTTCTGAGAGATAATATGGAATATGAGTTGGCTCAGCAAATGACTTATGCTGGCTCATTAGTTTTCTGCAGTGTTTCTATATACATCCAGAATCTTCAGAAATTGTAAATAAGTAATTTTTTATAGTTAAAATTTGATAGGAACTGATCTAGTGCCAAAACTTAAGAAAGTAGACAATTTAAGAGAACATAATCTATTGATAGATATTTAATGAGTAAGGTCTTGACTGAATTTACAGAGCATGCCTGTGTTTGCGCAATATGAGTAGCATCATGCTGTGAATTGCCCAGTTCAAACATCCCAGCTTACACTGTTTGACTTTTCATAAGATACAAAGGTTATGGTAACAAAAGCTAAGTTAATGTAGATCAGTTTAGAAAGTTTTGTAAGAATGACTAGTCATGTTCTGAACATTTGATTTGAATGTTTAATTGATCGAACTTTAGTAGCTTAATATTGGATTCCACTAACATTAAGTGTACTTGCAGTCTTGCAGAAATAATTCAAAGACATAAGATCAACAGTTTACTTCCAGCCTGAAATTACCCAGACAACACAGGTTACTACCATAGATAACTCAAAACACAATAAAAATGATGTGAAATAACTTGTCTTAATCTTATTAGATTTTCTAGTTTTTATTTTCTTTAACTGCTTCTACTGAAGTTCTCAAACTTGGAGCTGCTGAATCCATTGAAACTATTGAAATCAAAACCCTACTTAGAGGACTGAAACTGAAACAGATACCAAGTTCTAAAACTTTGTATCTGATGTAACTTGTTATAAACTTTCATGGCAACAAATTTCATGGATTAAGAGTAGTTCATCTTGCATTTTTAGCAGATAGATGATTGCCATTATATGTTCTTGTAGCACAGTACGATAAACTAAAAACAGAAGTAATA